>NW_022987221.1:800144-810146 GCF_010094035.1 Trematosphaeria pertusa | reverse complement strand
CAGAGTAGCTAGTTGTTAGCTCTACTAGCGGTATAGAGAATTATTAGCTTTTAAAACAAGAGTAGTATTAGCTACTAGTAGAGTAGCTAGTTGTTAGCTCTACTAGTAGTATAGAGAATTATTAGCTCTACTAGCAGTGCAGAGAATTATTAGCTTTTAAAACAAGAAGAGTATTAGCTACTAGTAGGGTAGAAAGATTGTTAGCTCTACTAGTAGAGTAGAGAATTGTTAATTTTTTATAATTTATAAAGGGGGGGGGAGGTTTCTACACGTAGAAGTTCTATAGAAGTTCTTCTATACATAGAGCTCTTAATAGCTCTCTTTAGCTTAGTACTAGTGTCTTTCTACTACTAACTAGATCTACTAGTAGTCTTATATAGTACTAAAGAGATAAGTAATTAGAGCTCTTATAGCTATAATTCTTTAGGTAAGTAACTAGGCTCTTATAGCTCTAATTCTTAGTATTAGCTATTAGTAAACACTTCTTAACAAGGCTACTTAGTTTAGCTAGATATTGTGCCGCTGTCTCTAGTTAAAGGGGTATTAACCTTTAGATAATATAAGAGCTAGGTCTGCGGTCTCTACTACTATAAGCGCCTCTAGAACACCTAGCTAGGTAAGTTAGCTATAGGTAATATAGTCTCTATAAGCTATAAGAATAAGAGGTGCTAGTAGAGTAGGTTAGGTTAAATTTAGCTATATAAAGGTAAGAAGTAGAAGAATACTCTAAGAGCTCTCTATATATATAGAGTACCTATACTAAGGCGCTAGGTAGAGTTATGTAACTTAGACAGAGCTAAGTTAGGCTAAAGCACTAAGTTAAAGCTAAGTTAAACTATTATAATCTATATAGATTCTCTCTAGAGAGATAATAAGACTAAGGTATTTTATTTTAGTAACCTTAAATTTATACTTTTTAATATTAATTTAGAGGCCTATATTAATAAGCTATTAGACTACGTCTTAGATATATTATTAGTATTTCTTTTTATTTATAGAGTAGATAAGAATATTATTAAGATATATAGTATACGTATAATCTAGAAGATTATAAAGTATATAGTTAATATAGTTCTAGAATAAGGCTAGTGTATTATAGAGGCTAAATAGTATAACTAGTAATTTAAAGAGTCTAAATTAGGTAATAAAGACTATTTTCTATTTATAGCCTTCTATAATTCTTAGCTTATTAAACATAGTAATAATATTAAGCTTAGTATATACCTTAGTATTATATAAAATATTAAGCGTTTCTCTAATTAATAGAAGTAGGTATTAGTTCTTTATAGTTATATTATTAAGATCTTAATAGTCTTAATAGATACGTACTCTCTTGTCTAGCTTTACTACTAGAAGTAGAGATATAGTATAATGTAAATAAGATTTACGTATAAAGCTTTTATCTAGGTTTTTATCTAGCTATTTTCTAATAACTTTTAATTTCTTACTAGAGAAGAGCCTATTCTTCTAATATAGTAGCTTCTTTTCTAGAATAATATTAATCTTATAGTTTTAAGCTCTTATTAGTAGTAGCTTATTGTTACAATTATAGAATTAAGAACAGAGTTAGCTAGCTAGAACAAAGAAAACAATAAAGCTAAGCCTAGAGTTACAGAATAAGAGATTACGTGTAGAGTTATAGAAATAATTAGAAATACGTAATATAGATTAGATAGATTAGATAAATTAGAACCTAATCTAAGAGATTAGACTCTAATCTAGGTAATTTATAGGAGCTAAGGTCTTAGCACCTAATCTAGCTAAGATAGCGCATGTATATAACTAGAAGAAGCTTGCTCTCTATAACTTCTTATAGTTATTACTTTATTTTGTTAAATTACTATAGAGACTTATAATTTATAGTATTATTACCTCTACCTCTTTATTACTAAAGATTCTAGCCTAAAGTATACTACTTACCTCCCCTTACAAAAGTAAGCCTTAGTCTTAGTTAAGAGAATAGCTTATAATAAAATAACTACCTAACGTTAAAGAGTAGAACTATTATATTAATAGTTAGAATCTAGCCTAGAAAGGCCTAAGTCTAGAAGCTAACTATAAAAGAATAGATTATAGAACTCTAACAGATTATTATAGCGCTCTAGAAAATAGGCGTTTATTAAGTAGAAGAGCTAGCTATAGTAAAACGTTAGGTCTAGGCTAAGATTACTCTACTACAACGTTTTAATAGTAAGAGAGAAAACCTTAACGCTTTTCTAGTAGCTATAGAGCTCTACCTATAGTACAACGCTATAGTATTTCTATAGAACAAGAATAAGATTCTAGAAGCTATAATAAATATAGAAGAAAAAGCCTTTATATAGGCTAAACTCTATATATTAGACTAGTTAGAAAATAAAGATAATATAAAAAGAATACAATAGTTTATAGATAAGATCTTTAAAAGCTAGACTAGATTTACAAAGCATCTTAGAGAAATATTTAGAGAAGTTAACGCGTATAAAGTAGCCTAGAAAAAGCTATTTTAACTCTAGTAAACTAGATTAGCATTCTAGTACGCGGTAATATTTAGGTAGCTAAGCGCGCGCCTAGACTAGAATAACTTTACGCTAGCAGGACTCTTCTACAAGAGGTTAAAGAAGTTAGTTAAAGACAATATAGCGTATGCTAAACAACCTAAGAACCTAAGCAATATAATAGAAATAGTAGTAAAGATTAACAACTAGTAGTATAAATAAAACCTTAAACGTTAATAGAGTAAGAATTACTCTATACTACTAATAGTTAGAACTAAATAACTATAGACTCTGTTCTAAGGGGACTCTATAGACCTAGACTAGGTTAAGACTCTATAGAAAGGAAAATAAACTCTATAGAACAAGAACAAGGTAAGATACTTTAAGAAAGAACTATACCTAGTCTATAGAGAAAAAGAATACTTTACGTAAAAATACCTAAAGAAAAAGAAAATAGTTAAGATAATCTAAGTAGACTATAATAGTCTTATATAGATAGTATACTATAATAATAAATATATAATATACTAAGAGAATAAGGTTAACTTAGAATAGTAGCTAATAGAGGTTAAGGCTATTATACTAGAATACCTAGCGTATATAGAATACCTTACTCTAGACACTATTTAATAACGTATTAATATATAATAGTACTAGATATACGCAGAATTCTATAACGTATAGAGCTGTTAGCACGTATACTAGAATATTCTATTTACTAATAAGAAGTTCTAGAAGGTACTAGAAACTCTTAAGAAAGTAGCTAGATTAGTAGAATACTTTATAGACAAAGAAGTATATATATATATCTAGAAGATATACTAAGAATTCTCTATAAATAACCTAAAGGCCTAGAAAGCTAAGTAATAGTAACTAAGGTGCGTAGAAAGAGGTAAGTATTAGAACCTCTTCTATAAGGTATACCTAACTAAACTATTATAAGAGAAAGAACTCTCTAGGCTATTTATATATAACTAGAAAATTAAAGCACGCCTATAGTAAGAACTATGCTAGCTATATAAGGGCGACTACCTAGGCTATAACTATATCTACTAAGCTTACCCTCTAGTAATCTATAGTAAGAAAGAAAGAGTAGTAGTTAAAATAGCTACTAGCACCTAGAGACTAGATAATAAAGAAATACAAGTAGCTGTATATATAAACCTCTAACCTAGAGAGAAAAGTAGCTAGATAGTAATATCTAAACTAGTTAAAGAAACACATAGTAAGAAATACTACGCTAAACTATAGAATTAGTGTGCTATAGAGTGCTAGTACTACTAAGAATAGTACTAAACTATAGAATAGAGAGCCTAGCACTCTAACTATTATATGCTTAACTATAGATAGTACTTTCTAGAATAGAAATATCTATACTATAGAGAGAAGGCTAGAAATAAATACGCGAAACTATATTAGACTATATATTTACTAGAATAATGTCTAGTACACATAGTAGAAAAGAAATAAGAGTTAGCGCTAGCTACTCTCTTAAAGTTAAAAAACTAGCAGGTCTCTAGGGCGGAGGTCTAGCCTAGAAAGGCTTTATTTAGACTATTAGTAAAATTATTACTCTAAAACCTAGAACGCTACGCGTAAAAGCTATACTAGAAAATAAAAAATTTATAGCCTATATAGATAGTAGAGTAGTAAGAATATATATTTCTACTAGTCTAGTAAAGCTACAAAATATACTATTTTAAGAGAAATAATAGCTATACTAAGTATAACTTATAGATAACTAGCTACTTACCTTTAGCTAAGAATAGATTCGCTTAGAGACTAAGGCATAGGTACTAGATATCTAAGAAATATAAGAATAACAATTCTATAATATTATAGAACTAGAAAATATAGACGTACTTCTAGAGCTAGATTAGCTATAAAGACACAACTCTAATATTAGTTAGATTAGGTTAGAGCTCTAGAAGAAGCCTAGAGCAGTATAGAAGGCTAGAGCAAGATACTACCTAAGAGCTTACTAAAAGCTAGAGGTAAAGATTAGAAGAATATCCCTTATAAGTTTAACAAAATAAGCAAAGAGGTAACCTTAAGACGTTAGCGTTATATAGATATAAAAGCTACAACCTAATATAGAGTAACTACCTTATAAGGTTAAAAAGAACTATAAGAAGTTTGCGTTACTATTTAATAGATAGAATAATAGCGTTCTACCTAAACATAAACTATAGAATTATAAGATACCTATAGAAGAAGAAGCTACGCTAAAACCTAGATCTATATACCTACTTAGCTATACGTAAAGAGAGAAGCTCTAAAAGTATCTAGAACAACTTCTACGAAAAGAATACATTTAAGAAAGCTAGAGTCTAATAGCATTACTAGTACTATTTATACTAAAGAAAAACAGATAGTTAAGATTATATATTAACTACTAATAGCTTAACTAAGTAACTTAAAAGAACTAATACCTGTTACCTATAATTTTAGAACTTATAGACTAGCTCGCGAAAGCATAATAGTTTATAAAGTTTAATATTAGAGAAGAATACTATAGAATACAAATTAAAGAAGAATATAAGTAGAAAATAGTATTTAGAACAAGAGAAGGTCTATATAAATACCTAGTTATACTATTTAGACTTACTAACGTACTAGTAATATTTTAAAGTATAATTAATATAGCCCTACATAAATATATAGAAAGGTTTACTATAGTCTACCTAGATAACGTACTTATATACTTAAAGAGAAAACTAGAAGAATATAAAAACTATGTATAAAAAACACTATAAAAGCTTAAGAAATATAAACTTCTAATAGCTCTAGACAAGAGCGAATTCTACTATACGGAAACTAGCTACTTAGAATTCTACCTAACCTAGAAAGGAATTTAGATAGAAATAGACAAAGTCTAGGTAGTTCTAGACTAGCCTATACTCTAGATAGTAAAAAAAGTATAATTCTTCTTAGAATTTACTAACTACTACTAGAAGTTTATCTAAAAGTACTTATAGATTATAACACTACTTATAGAAGTTACTAAAAAGAACTAAGAGTTTAAGTAGAAGAAACTATAGTAATAAGCGTTTAAGACGCTAAAATAAATGTTTACTACTATACTACTACTATAAACGTTTAATAAAAACAAACTAATACAAGTTAAAATAGATATATTAGATAGAGCTCTAGAAGCATATCTTAGCTAACCTAGAGAAGATAGTAAGTACTAACTATACTTCTTCTACTTAAGAAAGTTCTTAGCACTAGAACTTAACTACAACGTGTATAATAAGAAACTTATAGCTATTATAGTAGTAATAAAGAAATAGAGAATATACTTAGAAGACGCTAAGTACTCTATTAATATAGTATTAGACTATAAAAACCTTATAGCATTTATAATAATAAAAACGCTAAATAGATAACAAGTTAGGTAGGTAGAGACGCTAGCTACGCTAGACTTTACAATTAGACACTAGAAAGGTACTAAAAACAGAGCTGTAAACGTACTTAGCTATAGAGTAGACTATATAAATACTATAAAAAAGAAACACAAAGCTATGCTCTACACTAGACTAGATAGAACTCTAGAGTTTAATAGACTGCGAGTTAGCTAAGTTATAGAAATTCGTAACTAATAGAATAATAGACTAGAGCTACCTAATAAATAAGAAAAATAAGAGGTGCCTAAGGTACTATAAATAGAATTTATTAGAGAATTCTATAGCACTATAACGCACGAATACTAGAGAGTTAAACGTACTCTTAAAAGAATATAGCGAGAATATAGGCTGCCTATAATAAAGAAGAAAGTTATAAGAATAGTATAAGAATGTCTAGAATACTAATAGAATAAAGTAGTTAGGTACTAACTCTATAGACTACTACAACCTCTAGAACTACTTATAGTACTATAGTAATATATTACTATAAACTTTATTATAAAACTATCTAGGTTAACTAAACCTATATTACAAAGAAGATATAATACTATCTTAGTAATCGTAGACTAATTTACTAAATACGCATACTTCTACCTAACTAGCAAAACTCTTAAAGCTAAAGAACTAGCTTATAAGGTAAGCTAATAACTATTTAGCTAGCATAGAATACTAGAACAGGTTACTATAAATAGAGACAAACTATTTACGTCTAAGTTTTAGAACGCGCTACTTAGCTAAATAGAGATAAGTAACTAAATATTAACTAGCTTCTACCTATAAACTAATAGCTAGATAGAATAAATAAACTAAACTCTAGAAGAATACCTAAGAAACTACGTTAACTAAGAATAAGATAACTAGGTTAAGCTACTACCTATAGTACAACTAGCATATAATATAGTAAAATAAAAAACTATAGAAATAACTCTCTATTAAGTATACTATAGCTATAAGGCTAGAATATATAGATTCTTAATATATATAGCTATAATTTCTCTAGAGGTAGAAGAAAAAGAACGCTAGATAAGAATAATCTATAATAAACTATAGAAAATAGTAGAGAAAATAACTTAATAAGTAAACAAGAAAAGAATTAAAAGACTAACCTTTAAGAAGAGAGGTAAAGTTTTTATTTTACAAAAAAACTTGCGTACTAAGCAACCTAGCAAAAAACTTAACTACCTATAAATTAGACTATTTAAGATAGACAAATAGCTTAGACCTGTTAACTTTAGACTAAAGCTACTACTAATAATATAAATACACCCTATATTCTATAAATCTAAACTTAAGCTAGTACCTAATAATATACTACTTAATAAATAAACTAAGGTAGAACTAGATAAGAACTTTAAGGTTAAAAGAATACTAGATAGAAAGCGTATATAAGGTTAGTAGAAATACTAGGTTAGATAGAAAGAATACCTACTAGAGGAAAATACCTAGAAACTACTAGAAAACCTTAAGAATTACTCTAAGAAACTTAAGAAGTTTTATTAGTAGTACTAACTCTAAAACCTAGAGACTAGAATTCTAGATTCTCTAGATAGCTTTAGTTAAATAACTAAAGAGAATTAACTAAAGAAATAGAAGGTTATAGCTATAAGAGTTACTATACCTTCTACTCTAACTACTCTAACTTCTTAATATTAGCTAGATCTTTTAAAAGTAGCGCGTTGCGATAATACTATACTAACTCTAACTACTTTTATAAGCGCTTGCTACGAGTGTTTATAGACTACTAGAATTCGCGTAAGAACGTCTTCTTAGCGTAAGAGTAATCTATCTTTATACGTAGGCAAGCCTCCGCGCGCACTAACTCTACCCGCTAAGTCTTAGTAAGGCGCTCTACCTTAAGACTAGCTTTAGACTACTAAGAACGTAAATTAGTAGCTACCTAATCTAGCTTCTCTACCTTCTTCTAATTTAACACCTTATTATAGAACTAACTCTTTGCTATACACTCTAAGTAATAACTAGAAGACACCTTAACAACGTAACGCAGGTTACGAGAATAGTAGGCGCTATAGAGGTTGTTAGACATATTAGCGCTAGTGCGCAGGATAAGGTTAGCGTAATAGTAGTAGCAAACTATTAAAGACTTAGTATAAGTAGGTAGTATAGTAGAAATAGAAAGAGAAGAGAGAATATAATACTATAGAACTATAGATAGTACTACTCTTATATAAGAATAGTATAGAACAATAAAATACTATACCTAGAAATAGAATAGAGCTTTAGAATAACGCTTTAGAAGAGAGGGCGAGTGTTACAATTATAGAATTAAGAATAGGGTTAGCTAGCTAGAATAGAGAAAATAGTAAAGCTAAGCCTAGAGTTATAGAATAAAGAATTACGTGTAGAGTTATAGAAATAATTAGAAATACATAATATAGATTAGATAGATTAGATAGATTAGAACCTAATCTAAGGAATTAGACTCTAATCTAGGTAATTTATAGAAGCTAGAGTCTTAGCACCTAATCTAGCTAAGATAGCGCATATATATAACTAGAAGAAGCTTACTCTCTATAGCTTCTTATAGTTATTACTTTGTTTTATTAAATTACTATAGAGACTTGCGATTTATAGTATTATTACCTCTACCCCTTTGTTACTAAAGATTCTAGCCTAAAGCATACTACTTACCTCCCCTTACGAAAGTAAGCCTTAGTCTTAGTTAAGAGAATAGCTCGTAATACTTATTAGCTTTCTAGAGAAGAAATTCTACTAGCTTATTCTATAGCTATTCTAGTAGCCTTTTTCTAAGTTCTAACTTAGAAAGAAGCTTCTTGTAAGGGCTAGGTTTGTAGTCTCTACTACTATAAGCGCCTCTAGAACACCTAGCTAGGTAAGTTAGCTGTAGGTAGTACTGTCTCCACGAGCTATAAGAATAAGAGGTGCTAGTAGAGTAGATTAAGTTAAATTTAGCTATCTAAAGGTAAGAAGTAGAAGAATACTCTAAGAGGCTCTATATACAGAGGTGCTAAGCGCTAAGGCGCTAGGCTAGGTTACGTAATAAGATTACGTAACCTAAGGTTATATAACTCTAGGTAAATCTCTAAACTAGACTGTTATATTACTCTCTCTTATAGGAAGAGCTTGTCTCTAAGCTCTAAAATACGCCTTCTAGGTTTCTCTTCTTCTAAAACTCTTGCGTTATACTCTTAACTATCTCTTTTAGCTTATAGTAAGTGTATTTATATTAGTTTTAAACTAGAAGCGCTTTTATAGCTACTATCTTCTCTCTAGTTACTCTCTTCTTATAGAGATTTAAACTAGAAGGCTTGTTTTCGCGTCTGTAAGGCGGCTTTATTATAGGCTCTCTTCTTAAATAATGCTATAAGCTTAGCAGGTTCTTAAATTACTTAGTAGCGCCTTTGTGTTACTCTTATATCTTCTACTCTTACGGGTTTTAAATTCTTCGCTATCTTCTCTAGAGTCTTCTCTTTTTTATACGCCTTAATCTAAGTATCTAATTATAATAGTAGCTCTAGCTTATCTAGATATACTACGTAAAAGTCTCTTACCTTATAGAGAGTATTAATAAAGTCTATAGCATTATACTAGGTAGAGTTAGAATTATAAGTAACCTATACAGCATAGTATTAAAGACGATTTTAATAAAGATAGCTATCTAGAATTTTATATACAGGCTATTCTAGATTACTATTAACTTTAATAGGTAGCTACTTAGGCTCTACCTACTCTAGTAATAGCTCTAAGGCTTTTTATAACTAATTAGCGTAAAAAACGTTGTGTATACGTATATACGCAGGTAGCTAGAGCTAGAAGAAGTAACCTTTTATAGTAATAATTAGGTAAGAGCTATACATCTATTAATCTAGCTTTATACTAGGCTAATCTATTAAAAAGCTATAAGGTTTAATATAGATAAGATCGCCTATAGTAAAATTAGGTTCTTAGCGTTTTTTATTTACTTAAAGCGCCTACCTAGCTTGCGCTTTTACGATATTACTTTGTATAATTTTAGTAGCTTTTTCTATAGCGTTATATTACTCTTTAGTAAAATTCTAAGCTTTCTAGCGCAAGAGACGCTTACGTAGAGTAGAGGCTTTTATTATATACTTCTTCTAATTCTAGTAGTATATTAGCTA
>NW_022987221.1:797896-798409 GCF_010094035.1 Trematosphaeria pertusa | reverse complement strand
TAATTCTAGAAACTTAGTACTTTTAATAGTAAATTTAGATTTCTTAATATCTACTTATAACCTAGCTTTATATAATTAATTAAGTACCTAGATAATATAGACTTTATACTTAAGTAGATTCTCTAAGTAAATAAGAATATTATTAATATATACTATATAGAAATTATCTAGTAAGCTATATAATACCTTGTTAATATATTACTAAAAGGTAGTAGAGCTATTATAGAGGCTAAAGAGTAGAACTTAATACTTATAGTTACTATACTACGTATAGAAAGACGTTAGATTCTCTACTAACTTATTAAGCTAAATCTAGTAGAAAGCTTATCTTACGTCTAACTTAGTAAAGATCTTAGCGCGTAATAGGCGTGTAAGCGTTTTCTAGATAAGAGAGATAGAATAAACGTCTTTTTTTGTAATAGCGTTAAGCTTTTAATAGTTAACGTAGAACCTCTATTCTCTACCTAGCTTTTTAGTAAATAGAACTAGTAACGCGTATAACGTATTACTATA
>NW_022987221.1:771469-797542 GCF_010094035.1 Trematosphaeria pertusa | reverse complement strand
GTTAATTATAAAGGTAGCTACGCTAATTATATTAACGTTAAGCCTAGCCTTTAAGTATGTTTCTCGTAAAATAGGTAGCTTTTTTAGCTTATAGGGCAACCTAGTAGGCGAGTTAAGATTCTTAAGCTACCTATCTATCTTGCGTAGGTTTTCTTAAAGCTTCTAGTATTATAATTCTCTCTTCTCTTATTATATTACTCTTAGCTTTTCTACTACTAATATTAGAGCGTTATAGCGATTAGCATTAGCTTAGTAAGCTGCTTAAGCTTTAGTAGTAGATTAAAGAGATTGTGTAGAGATAAACGTATCGCGTTTATAATTAATTAATTAATTAGTGTCTAGCTATATTAGTGCGCGCTACTTATAGTTAACCTAAATATTAACTTCTTTAAGTAACTTATAACTAATTATTATATTATAGTAGCTAGTATTATAATATATAAAGTAAGTATAGATTTAGTAGCTTTCTAGTACTAGATTAGCTTTAAAATACTTATCTACTTAGCTATTAGGTTACCTATTATATCTAGTAAGAGGGATTAGTTCTATACGTAATAGCTTAACGTAAAGGTTTTTTCTAAGAGTTTAAAGGTACTTTAGGTATACTAAGATATAGCTACTTACTTCTATATTAATTAAGCCTCTAAGCTTAATTATAAAGCTATTTATAGAGATTTAGTAGAGTAGAGTAAACATAGAACTACTAAATAGCTTTTTATACAGGTTAATTACTCTAGTAGGTAGCTCTAGAAAGAAGACTTCTTCTAGAGCTAGGCTTTTTCTAAATTGTTAGATTTATATTCTAACGTGTTATTCTTAGGTGCTTATAGCTCTATAAGCTTTATAGGCTTCTTCTCTAGATTAACGTTCTTAATAGCTTTCTACGCGGTAGAAGCTCTAGAGTAATTATAGCTTAGGTAGCTAGGTTAGTAGTATTAAAAACAGGTAACTAGCTTCTAGATTACTAGAGCTTTATTAGGTGCTAGAAAACCTAGAAGAGCTAGGGGCGCGCGTTATAGTATTAACGCAATTACGTTATGCTTTTTAGTCTTTCTAGCAGTAACGCATGCTTCTCTAGAGGTAAGCTCTTAAGTAAAGTCTTAAGTAAGGTCTATATAGTAATTATAGTTATTAACGTATTAATATTAGTATATACCTAACTACGTGTATATATTCTCTAGTAGCTTCTTATAAAACTTCTCTACCTATTAATCTACTAGAAGCTAGCGCTTCTATATAAGGTAGAAGAAATTATTCTAGAAGTAGACAAAGTTAGTAGCGCTTTAGTAATAAAGCTTTTAGAAATTATAGTAAGCGTTTAGCCTCTTATATAGGTTTCTATAGCTTCTTTCTAGCTAATTAAGAATATAATTATAAGAAACTACTACGCTACTATTCTTAATAGTATATAGTATTACTAATAAGATCTAGTACGCGTCTTTTTTAGTTTACGTATAGATATAGGTAATAATAGTTTTCTTAGTATTCTCTAGCGTATCTCTAGTATACTAATTCTAGTTTACTTAAAGTTTATTATATAAGCTATCTCTCTACTACTTAAAGGTAATACTCTTACTATTTAATAATAAGAGTAGATCTAGAAACTTAGTAGAGCGTATTAGTTAGCTCTCTAGCGTATACAACGCTAGAGGTATAGCTAGCTAGTATATAAAGAGGTAAGAACCTAAGATTAAATTCTCTAGTAGTAACGCGCTTAAATTACGTATAATTAGTGTTATAGAGAAACGCGTCGCGCGTTAAACTAGCGTAGTAGGTAGTATCTAGTCTCTAGAGTAGGTTAATTACGCTTATAGTTACTAGATTTTAGCGTCTTTTTTAGCTAGAGTAGTAGCCTATATCTAATATCTTACGTATATATTATCTCTCTTAGTAAGAGCGTTAGTAGTAATCTAGTAATATATATAGATTTGTTATTTATATACTTATTATATATATAATTAGCTAACTATTTTATTAATAATTTTAGCTAGTATTTCTAGAAAGAGCTCTTAAAGCTCTTTAGTAGAGGTAGAGAGTATATATAAACTTAAGGCTAATAATAGCTCTAGTATTACTAAGCTCTAGTAAAGCCTTATAAGCTTCTAGTTAAAGTTATTATTCTAATTCTTATTAGTTATTACGTTATATTACTAAACGAGGTTTTTATAATAGAAATATTAATTAGTATATTCTACTAGCAGGTTTACTACTCTAAATTTAAGAACTATTAGAGTAAAGAGATATTATAGAGCTAAGGTTCTACCTCTAGATTAGCTTTACGAGAGTTCTTCTATAGTATTTAGATTTATTCGGCTTTTTAATTAAGAAAGAAGTAGAGAGGGGAGGTATCTAGCTGCTAGCAGAGTAGCAGGTTGTTAGTTCTACTAGCAGGGTAGAGAGATAGTTAGCTCTGCTAGTAGAGTAGAGAATTATTAATTTTTTGTAATTTGTAAAAGAGAGGGGGAGTTTCTATACATAGAAGTTTTATAGAAGTTCTTTTATACATAGAGCTCTTAATAGCTCTCTTTAGCTTAGTACTAGTGTCTTTCTACTACTAACTAGATCTGCTAGTAGTCTTATATAGTACTAAAGAGATAAGTAATTAGAGCTCTTATAGCTATAATTCTCTAGGTAAGCGACTAGGCTCTTATAGCTCTAATTCTTAGTATTAGCTATTAGTAAACGCTTCTTAATAAGGCTACTTAGTTTAGCTAGATATTATGCTACTATCTCTAGCTAAAGAGGTATTAACCTTTAGATAATATAAGAGCTAGGTCTGTAGTCTCTACTACTATAAGCGCCTCTAGAACACCTAGCTAGGTAAGTTAGCTACAGGTAGTACTATCTCTACAAGCTATAAGGATAAGAGATGCTAGTAGAGTAGGTTAGGTTAAATTTAGCTATCTAAAGGTAAGAAGTAGAAGAATACTCTAAGAGGCTCTATATATAGAGGTGCTAAGCGCTAAGGCGCTAGGCTAGGTTACGTAATAAGATTACGTAACCTAAGGTTATATAACTCTAGATAAATTTCTAAACTAGACTATTATACTTCTTATCTTTTAGAAATTTATTAATATCTATTTACTTAAGGCTATAAAGGTAAATAGCCTATTAGTAATTATCTAAGAAATTATAGAATTAGCTAGAGAATTTACTATATAATTAATTACTAATATATTCTAATAGAATATTAAAATACTTAGCTTTAGTAAGACTAAGAAGTATATCGCCTTTCTCTTACTTATTTTCTTAGGCTATCTTATCTAGGTTATTCTATATAACCTAAATAGCCTAAACAGCTAGCTACTTATAGAATTAGATAAAATTTATAACCTTAGAGAGGTAAATATCTTCTATTTTAAGTACTTTATATAGTCTACTTATTAGTTCTAGAACTAGAATACTAAGCTATAGTTATAGTTCTTTTCTAATCTATACTATAGAGAGCTAGACACCTTCTACTATTTAGACTAGTATTTTCTTTATAGAGCACGTATTTCTAATTATTATACTATAGTATTTAGGTATTCTATCTTTGTCTACTCTAGAATTATAGGTATAATAGTACGAGTAGCCTAGCGTAAGCTTAGGTAGAATTTCTAGTAGTTAGCTTTCTCTATTTATATTCTTCTTCTATATATCTTTAGATACATCTTTATATAATAGCGTAATATAGTTTAACCTAGAAGTACTATTAGTTTTTATAGAAAAATCTTGCGTAATTAATAGTAACTACTTAGTTTATTTATAACTTAGTAGAAAGAGTAGTTTTTTATCTAGAATAGAGACGCGGTTCTCTATAGCTAGTAAGAAATCTAGAGATATAAGTATAATTTAAGGTAGAGGCTATATAGAGTAGGTAGTAAAGATCTTACTAGACGCTTAGTATTATAGTACTATAGATACTAGTCTACTATTAGAACTATAGTATGCTATATAGTACTAAGAGGTAAAAGTTATAGATATAGAGGTCTAATTAATAGCTAGATTATATTACTATAACTATAAAAGGCTAAGAATAATTAGTATATTAGTAGCTAGCTTTATAATATAGAGTATATAATACTTATAGTAGTTACTAATAGATATAAGTATAATATAGTAGTATATAAGTATATTACTTATATATCTATTTATAAGTAGTAAGAGCCTAGAGAATAGTATAGTATATAATAGAATATTATATTACTAAACTAGAGAGTAGTTAATAAAGCTATAGCCTAAATAGCTACTATTAATAAGACTTTACGTAGTAATAGATAAATACGTAAGATAGAGTAATATATAAATAAGTAGTAATTTACTATCTATAGATCTAAGCTAAAGAGAACTCTTTTTACTAAAGACTATTTATATCTAGTAAGATTATTATTTATATATACTCTTCTTAGACCTCTAGTTATAACTATAGTTAGAGGCTAGTTATTTTTTATACTACTATAGTTAGAAGCACTTATAGATAGAGAAATTAATTTAGTAGGTATACTTGTAGTACTAGAGAATAAGCTAGTAAGAGTAGAAGAGACCTTGCCTTTAATATAGCCTCTACTCTTATTACTTATAGAATAGTTAAAGAATAGGTTAGTATTTTAGCCTTAGCTATAGCCGTCTTAGCTATTATAGCTACTCTAGCTAGACCTAGTATTATATTTGCTATAGAGGTATCTATAGTTATTAAATAGTTATAGGTTCTATAGCTATTATATATATAATTAAGAAAATAACTAGAGCTAGCTACTCTACTTTATATTATTCTTACGCTTTTTCTTATAATTAGTCTTATTATGTTCTAGTTTTCTATAATAGAAATAGAGACCTCTCTACGTATATTCTTCTTATAATAGGCGTATAGCGTTTAACTATATAGCGTCTAGGTCTAAAATAAACTAAGTCTACGTAGTTACTAGAAGCGGCGTACTTATATTTATATACGTCTACTTTAAGTATTTCTTATAGATACTACTAATATACTTCTCTTTCTTAAGGCGTTTCTATATAGTATTTAGTAACTTAACCTATTTATTAAAGTTAGTAGGTCTAGAGAGCTTAATCTAGTTAGTAACTATACTACTAAGCTTTATAAATACTTTATAGTAAAGAGTAGTAATCTTTTCTATAGCTATCTTCTTAGCGTAAGTAGACTATTTCTTAAAGTTAGATAAGAAGTTAGAAAAGAGGCGTATACCTATAACTAGGTTATTAAATTTAGTATTAGCCTCTAGTGTCTTATTAGTACTAATATAGACTTAGTCTATATTTATAAATAGATTTAAGATTATAGTATAGAGCTATACGTTCTAGTTATCTAGATTATCTAGAATTATATTAAGGTTATAGTAGTAGCGCTCTATAGTATTACTAGTAAGAAGGTTTATAGCGTATAGAAGATAAAATAGGTCTATATTAAAGAAGGCGCTATCTATAGCTAAGACTAAATAAACTCTTATCTTCTAATTCTTATATTTCTATTACCTAGTACTTAGATCGCTCTTACTATTAAATTTTAGCGAGTTATTATAATTCTATTAATAGAAGTTATAGAGATTAGTAGGTAGAGAGGCTTAAAGAGTAGTAGCTATAGCTTCTATAATATACACGCGCTACTCTACTACGCGTAGCTATACTTAAAGAGTAGAGTATTTAGTAGTAATAGTATTATAGTTAGCTTAAAAAGTCTAGAACTAGTAATTAAAGCTATTCTTAAAGTTTCTAAAGATATTATTAAGAGTGTTCTTTATTACTAAGACTTTCTAGTTAGTATTAGCTTTGCTAATTATAACTAGTAGCTACGTAGAGTCTTACTATAGGCCTCTAGTTTGCGTAAGTACCTAGAGTATTAGAAAGTTAAGAAGGTTTATAGCTAGAGTTTCTACCTAGTTCTTCTTCTAGATATTACTTATAGTATCTTAGTTTCTAGAATTATAGAGTAGGTTTCTTTAGTTATAATTTAGCTAGGCTATATAGTACGTAGTAGAGCTAATAGTAGAATTATATAAACTATTATAGCGTAGATAAGAAATAAGAATTTAAGATATATAATAAGTTATATAATATTAAGCTATAAAGATACAAAGACGTAGAGTAGATATCTACTATACTAAGGCGCTAAGGTAGCTAAGGTTATATAACTAAGCAGGTAGGTTAGTGCTATAATATAGTTAAATACGTATAGCTTTTTAATTACGTAATATATCTTAGTATAACTTTACTATAAGATATAATATACTATAAAGAATATATATATAAAGTTTTATAGAAAAATATTAAGGTTTTACTTAGTTATTTAAGAAAAACAGGTTAATTTTCGTTAATTTTCGTTGCTAAGAGAAAGTAACTAGCTTGCTTATATAACTAGCTTGCTTATAAAGTACGTTATTATATATATAATCTTATTTCTCTTTAAATCTAGAGAGATAGAAGTTTATTAATTCTATTCTTAGTTCTATCTATCTTAAGTATAGTACTTATAAATACGCTTCTAAGATATAATATAGAGAGCTATAGTATATTATAAACTTAGCTCTAGATTCTATTATATAGTCTAGAGCGTAAGCTATAACGTACTTTATAAACGAAAGCTCTACATAAACAAAAGCTCTACGACTTCTTAGCAAGAAAAATTAACGAAAATTAACCTGTTTTTCTTAAATACCTAAGCAAAACCTTACTATTTTTCTATAAAACTTTAAATATATATAGAGCTATACTATATACATCTACTATTAAATTTGCACTATATATCTTCTATTACGTAAGCTTAAAATAAGCCTTTCTCTAAAATTAACTATTCTTAGAGTTTAAACTCTATAGGTACTAGTAAACCTTAATAATAAACTATAAAACTTTATAGATATATTATATACTATAGTATAAAGACTTCTATAAAGTTTAGTAGCGTTTAGCTTAGAAATACTAGAGATATTAGCATAAAGAGTCTCTAAAAAGAAGTTTAGAGATTTCTTCTAGAAATAGATAGATATTCTAATAAATATACTATATTATCTTTAGAATAACTTTATACTATAGTATATAATATATCTTTAAAGTTTTATAGATTATTATAAAGGTTTACTAGAACTTATAAGGTTTAAACTCTAAGAATAGCTACTTTTAGATAAAGGCTTATTCTAAGCTTACGTAATAG
This sequence comes from Trematosphaeria pertusa, assembly GCF_010094035.1. Taxonomy (NCBI): domain Eukaryota; kingdom Fungi; phylum Ascomycota; class Dothideomycetes; order Pleosporales; family Trematosphaeriaceae; genus Trematosphaeria; species Trematosphaeria pertusa. The sequence goes on along the minus strand of NW_022987221.1, from coordinate 790,398 downwards.
AAAATATATAGTATAAATCTAATAGTAGGTGTATATAGTATAGTTCTATATATATTTAAATTTTTATAGAAAACTATTAAGGTTTCGCTTAGTTATTTAAGAAAAACTCGTTAATTCTTATACTTAGTATTTTTAGAGCGTTCGTTTATCTAGAGCGTTCGTTTATCAAGTACGTTAGTACCTTAATTTATTACTAACTTATATTATTAAGTTGCTTAATTAGCTTAAGAAAGGTAATAAGATAATAGCGTATTAGCTAGTACTTATAGAGTCTAAAGTTACCTAGCTTTAAGTAGCTAACGTATAGAAAAAGAAGTATAATTTACGCAAAAGAAAGTAAATTTAGAAAGGGGATACTCTTGTAATTAAAGCTAGCTTATAGCTAGTTGCTTAAAGAGAGGCTGCGGATTAGAATAAGGGCAAGAAGCGGCACGAAGAGGTAGTAGCACGCGACGGCTAGCTAGCTTAGCGACGCTGTGGACGCTGCGGTAAGCTAGGGCACAACGCGCGAACGTGCTAGGTAGTTAAAGACGATACAGATAAGTCGGATAGCTTATCTAGATTTATCTTAAGCAGCTTAGAGTTAGAGCAATCTGAATAAGATGGTGGCATTTGGTGGGGGCTTGGCATTTTTAGGGGGTTTGGTGGTGAAGTACGTTAGTTATTTAAGAAAAACGGGTTGATTTTCGTTGATTTTCGTTGCCAAGAAATCGTGGGCGGTTCGATGATATGGGCGGTTCGATGATAAAGTACGTTACCCCTCTACTTAGGGTTCTTCTCTCTAAAATAGGGGTCTTTCTTTATGTATAGGGGCCTGCAGAGCCCTATCTTAGGGGGATAACCCTAAAATAGGGGGCAAGAGAACCGTAGTGCTACGGATCTGCGTCAAAGATCCTGTTACAGACTCGGATGTTCTCTACTTACTTCTCGACGTTTTCGAGCACGCCGCACTCCGGTAGCTTCGGCAGCCATCCAGGCCATCCTGTCGACTTTTCCGTCAAAAGAAGCGAAAGTCTTCTTTGAACATCGAGCGAACGGTGTGCTCCCAACTCAGAACGTCAGCTCTACCTATATACGCTTCCCTCTCCCGTTCCCAAGATCTCGCCGCGCATCTGTCACAGATCGCGCGCCCCGGCGCCAAATAGGAAGCTCCGGAAAAGTGGACATTGCATGCACTAAACTGCTTCACTTGGCAGGTCGAACCCTTCTCTGCGACCATTTGTCGTATCGCGGGCTTGGCACAGCATCAACCCCTCAGGCACAGCTGATATCCTCACCGGTAGTCAGCACGGAGTGAGGAGACTATCGCCTCAGCTGAAACTTCGATTACGGCGGTCTGCGTCCTCAGCTAGCAGAACCTCCCTCTCTCACCGCATCTTTCTCCAGCTGCATATGGTATTGAGACCTCGCTGAATCATGAATATAATAGGTTTTAGTTCCTGGGCGGCAATTGTCAACTACATGCACCGGTATAAAGCGCATTTAGAGCCTTATACCTTATTGTGAATTTGAAACAGCCGAAAGAAGAAAGAAGAGTTGTATCGTGTATCTCTTTAAATTAGTATTTAATCCCGCTTCCGCTGTGGAGAGGGGTGAAAGGAAATGTTGGAGGAGAGGTAGAAAAGCGCTTTTATACGTACTCCAAGTCTTCAAAACAATTCGCAGGCATGGAGATGCTGTTTAGGGAGCGCATGCCTTCCAGCGGGAAGAACATTTGGTTGTCGAGTTGGGGCACGAGATGCTGTGGGTGAACCATTGAGCCGAGAAGGGATGGAAACATGTCATGGATGCTGTACAGTTTTAGTACCGAGCTTCATACTAGGAATTGAAACTACATTTCCGTTCAGACAAGACACCAACATGGAGATTCTCTTGCTCTGTTTAGGGCCTCTGCAAGACTATATTATGGGAGAGTGGAGAGGAAGAATAGCTCTGTGGGGGCGTTTTATAGGCAAGGAGCGGCCGCGTAGCGTAGTAAGCGGATCGCGAGGCTATGGCGGTAAGCGTTCTTCATCGTCGCGCAGAGCCCGCGATCGAACTGCTCGAACGAAACGCGGCATTTGACGCACACATGAGATTTACAAGAGCGGCCCGACGCCCGAAGCATGTCGAAAGGTTGTCGATGATTTTAGATCTTAGGAACATCTTCAGCCACATGCACAGGTACAAGGGGCATTTAGAGCCCCATGCCTCGCAGTAGCACAGCGGTGTGGAGAAGAAAGAAGAGTCGTGTCGCGGAGAAAGAAAGGCATTTATATAGGCCAGCATGGACTTGACGCGGACCAGACGACACAGCGGATGTATGCTGTTTCGACGTTGAACGAGCGAACGAGGTGCGCAAACCGCAGCTAACCATTCTCTTGAATCACTCTACCTTTTAAAGATACGTTCGGCTATCTCTTTTCTAACAGACTTTTGCCCGCATTTACGTAGACACTCTTCGTATCACGTTCCTTTAAATTTATTTCTCTCTTTTGCTACGGTCGGCCTTGTTACATTGTTAATACCATGGATATAACAGAATCACGATTATTAGCTTAAGTTTTCATTCTGTATTTCTACATTGTGCATCCATGAAAATTTATAACTCGACTGTTTCATTTTCTAACCTAGCCTAGAACGACATCTGGAAGACGATGATGCCAGTGACAATTTCCGAGTTGTCGATGTTTGCTGCGGACAGCCTATTTCCGTGTATGAAGAAACGCAACTACCTAGCCAACTAAAGTAACCGATAATTTGAAAGCATCAGCAGTAGTGTATACCGCCCTTTTCAAGGTCGCATTAACTCTACTGTTTGTTAAGACCGCTCTCTCACCAAGCATGTTGTTTCGATCCTCGTTATACGCTGTATGGTGGTGGGAGGATGGTGTAGATGGTTGGCGGCTACACCTGCGGCTTGCTCGATGGAGACTTTGTCACCGTCGCCGCAGCAAGCGTAGGTTCGAATCCTGCTCCTCTCTTAACTTTCGCCTTTAACGCTGTAGAATTTTCGTTGCTAGATAAGGATCCTTCTTTAAAAAGGCAAAGATAGACATGCAGATTAACATAATAAGGGGTAGCGACCCGCTCCTTACATAATGTAGCTTTAAATTTAAATAACAAAGGCAAAAAGAGGGAGGTTTTTTTATCACTTCGCGTGGTTTTCCTTTATCTGCCCTGCAGGAAGAAATGTAGAATAGTTGCATAGCTTTCAAGAAGCTAGGTCAATTCAATGATTTCAAGCTAAAAGCTGTATGGTGGTATCAGCCTCAGATGTTCTTTTTGCACCTCCCGTCCGCAATTGCTGCAAGAAGACGTGTAGAATTTCGATTCCTCCCATTGTTTCTTGTTCATATACGGATCGCCGGAGAGGATATGCACCCAGAGTGGGGTAAAGAAAGTCCCAATGAAGATAAATATAAGTATCGCAGGGCACAGGCCGTACTGGAAGCGAGCAAGAAGCGACGAGATCTGAACCAACAGATAGGTCGTGGTGATTTGGCGGTCGAACGGGCTGTGGAATTCCTCATTTCGGTGACACAAGGAAAAGAGGCCCTTCGTGATAGACTTCTCTGAGCTAAAAAGAAGTCAGTGCCTCAGAAAAAGGGGTGCAGGGGGCTATAGTTATGACTTACAACGGTGCGCTGTCGCCCTCGATCCCAAAACTCATTTCTTTGTCCTCGATGAAGATCACATGCGATTTCATCCTCGCGTACGTATAGATACCCAGGACGAAAAACAGGATCAAAGTAAGAATTTCCGAGTTGCTGACGTTCGTTGATAGGACACCGGATTTCCACCTCATCCATGCGATGCGCATTGAGTTATCCACAACGTGAATGTACGAAAGACGAGTCGCGATATCTTGCCACGGCCGGAAGTAGGGCATGTACTGGAGAAGATCGTCATATACCTCAGGGAAGTCATCCGTATTGGACGTGAAAGTCCATAGACGTGTGCCTATCTTGTCGACAATGGTGCGGGATTCCTGGATGCATCAGTGAATCATCGAAGGACCAAAATGTAAAGACCACTTACCGGACGGAAATTGTAGTCGTCATATGTTCCTAAGTATGAGACCCACCACCACATACTCTCCACCAACCACCACAGCCACAGTGGCCTAGCCGGTGAGTTCCAGCAAAAAGGAAGGAAGTAATAAGCGGGTGCATCGACATAGGTGGTGTATCCAAAGAAGGAAGTGAGGCAGTAGATGGCCAACGTGATGACGAAGTGAATGTAGAACGTAACACGCTTGAGCTTCTCTGGGTGGCGACGATATAGAATCGTAGAAAGGAGCACCGTTGAGATCAGAGCGGCGTAGATGTACGGGCGCGGTTGTTCGAGGAAAGCGCCGATGGGGCACTCCGAAGTGACATCCTCGAGCACAGCTGGAAAGGACCAAACGCAACCCGCGAACTGAGGCGCATACGCGTAACGCACGCAGTTGAGGATAAGCCAGAAGAGAGCGAGAGGACCCCAGACCAGAAGATGGGTATGGATCTCGTGTCGATAGCGGTTTGTTGTACCGAGTCCCGATGCATCCGAATTCGAAGCCATGCTGCGTACTCGAGGCAGGTTTAGTCTGTCGGGCTGGGTGTCGATGGAGAGTCGAAACTGGAAGAACTCGAAACAGCAGTGGGGTTTATAAATGTGCGGATGCTTGGACGCAAGCAGTGAACAAAAGAATCGTTCTCGTGAAGTCTTGGACTAATCGCTTGTAACGTCGGTAAAGGGTGAAGTCTAAAGTGTGCATATACTATGAGTTGAGTCACTTCTGCCGAGTAATGCATGTTCGCCTAACATGCTGGCCTATAAAGCCAACCCCCCTACCCCCAAACCCACCTCTCCCCAAAAGCTTCGAGTTGTTACTAAGTGTTTCCGCAACAGAGAAGAGTGACAGAGTTGGTGGAATACAAGTTGATTATAGAAAGATCAGATGGGGACTGAGTTATCGACACACAAGTGCCTATTCTATACATGAAAACGTGGTACTTTGCGTTCCTTCAATGCAACGCTGATTGAGAGATAGATCAAAATTCTTTTCCAGGCCTTCTATCTTTCACAAACCCAGAGCATGCCACCTGCCTTCCAGACAGTAAACTTGGTGCATCCCTAAACCGGCCGGTATAGATGAAAGAGCAAAGGTAGTCGAAAAGAAGCCCGAGAGAGTGAGAACGAGGACTCAACGAAAATTTCAAGGGTAGCGTAAAGCGCTGCTGTCGCGGTGGTGTATCCGAGGCCAAACGTATCCATTTCCTTGTCGACGCCGTGAGCCTTTCCACTGACATCAATGATTTGTCTCGCGTGAACCGCCCTAGTTGGCTCTCGATGGCATCATTCGAAAGTATGACGGCGCGGTCTCGAGGTCCACTGGAGCGTCGTATCTGCACGACAACGGCGACGACGACATCTTTGCAGCAATGATCGTCGATCGCACCGGGGCGTCAGCGATCATAGCAGATGCTCATTCGCTCTTGGCACGGTGTGAAACCAGTTCATACACCAGGTCACGAACGGGACCAGCCACTTGTCGAATGCTTTTCCCGTTCCTCCTTTGACGGCTTCCATGAAGAGCTTGCAGAGGAGGTCATCTGTTGACCAGTTAGCCATAAAACACCAGTACTTGAAAGTAATAGGTACGAACTAGATATGAAGTATTCGAACCCCCGCTTCATAATCTCCGTCACTATAACCACCGCCACCGGCCGCCAGAAGTCGGGTTCATGAAGTTGTCCCCACAGAGCTACCATCGGCCCCTCCGTCAGGTGGATGAGCTTGTTGAAGACAGCAGCTGCAGCCTGCGCAACTCGTTCCATCATGTTGAAAGGAGGCATGACGGATAGGAGGGGGTGGTGGGAAATGAAGAGAGTGGCGAGAGACGGAGGAGTGTCGCAAGTGACAGAGGAGTATTGTAAGAGATGGAGGAGAGTTGTGAGGAGTAGAGAAGAGTGGTGAAGGACAGAATCTTACCAGCGGCTAGTACTATAAGCCACTCATTGTTTACCAGTGTCCAGAAGCAATCACATACCATCCGGCAATTATCACGATCAACGACTACAAGCTGCTACTCTTCGTCGCAATTACGTACTGTCCGGCAATTACCGCGAATACAAACTGCTGCTGTTAGTGGCAGTTGTATACTATTCAGTAATTACTACGGTCAAACAGTGCAAGCTGCTGCTCGCGGACGCGATCCGACTAATGTTTGCATGCAATCCGGTGCGCATCAACATCATAGTTTGCTTGTGACACTGAGAAGCCGTAGGAGGTTGGAATATTTTGGAACAAGTGTGTATTCAGGCGCTTCAAGTGGAATTTTCCAGTTCATACTGTGTGCGTACACGATTAGCACCTCTGGAGTAGTCGATATAGCGGAGACGGAACAGAAGCAAAGGCGGAATGCTGTATTGGCATTTATTTGTTTGTTACCCTCTATAATTCCCATGCAATCATAGCCGTAAGGCTGAGAATGGTTTCTAAAGCGCAAGGATTAAGTTTAATCTCCGCCATCCGAGTAGAATCCGTTATTCATGGAGAGCGAAATGATAGCCTAAAGTAGATGGCGAGTTCACCGTCACACGCTGTTGCGATAATTCTTATTATACTTTAACGAATTTTGTGTGCGAGCCCCTGGCAACGATAGGGCCCGGCTTGTCGTCCACGACCTTCCATATAGTTGTTGGCGGAAGCCGCCATACGGCACCTGGCAGGAGGACTAGACCGTATGTTTACTGTTAAGAGTCACGTGTTAATCACGTGATTACGCTAGCCTAGTGTATATAGCCAGAGCTCGCAGCTCTTATACAATTAATAATATTACACTCTACTTTATTACTTTAATAGGTTATAAGCCTAGAACTCTACTAACTACTATACTATAATAATTTACTTTACTCTTTATTATACTATAATAGCTTATTTATTCTATACTTTCTACTATTATTACTACTTATTTAGCTATACTACTTATCTCTATCTATTACTACTAGCTATAGTAAATTACTACTAGTACTATCTATTACTAAGCTATTTAGTAATATAATACTATTCTACTATTATTACTACTAATAGTAAATAACTTATATAAGTAGAATACTTTATCTTTCTACTTTTTCTTTCTACTATACTTTTCTATACTAGTAGATATTTCTCTATTATTATACTAGAAAGTCTTTTCTATAACCTCTATTATCTACTACTATAACTACTATTAGTAACTTCTCTTACTATATTAACCTTCTAGTTTAAGCTTAACTCTTTATTATTACTATAGCTTACCTTATAAGACAAAAACTATCTAGAATAGTAATTAGCTTAGTTAATTACCTTTTAATACGTAGACCTCTAGCCTATTATCTTAAAGAAAAAGGTAAAACTAATACTACTAGCTACTAATAAGACTACTATTATAATATAGAAGATAAATAATAATAAAGTAATAGTTATACTACTATTATTAGTTTATAATAACTTAACTAATATACTTTACTACTAAACTAGTTACTCTACTAAATAATCTAAAAATACTAAGCTCTTACTAAAAAGTTACTATTTTTATTATAAAGCTCTTTATAAACGCTTAATTAACTTTAGATAAATTCTAGATATAGCTTATACTCTATACTATTTAATAGAATCTAGAGCTAAGCTTATAGTACGCTATAGCTCTTTATAATATACTATAAAAGAAAGTTTATAATTAATATAATAGAGTTACTTTATAAAGTATAATAGTCTAGTTTAGAGATTTATCTTAGTTATATAATCTTAGGTTACGTAACCTTATTACGTAACCTAGTCTAGCGTCTTAACGCTTAGTATCTCTATATATAGAGCCTCTTAGAGCCTTTTCTCTACTTCTTATCTTTAGATAGCTAAATTTAACCTAACCTACTCTACTAGCACTCTATTCTTATAGCTTATAGAGATAGTACTACCTATAGCTAACTTATCTAGCTAGGTATTCTAGAATACTTATAGTAGTAGAGACTATAAAGCTAGCTCTTATATTATTTAAAAGTTAATACCTCTTTAGCTAGAAATAATAGTATAATATTAGGCTAAACTAAGTAGCCTTATAAGAAGCGTTTACTAATAGCTATACTAAGAATTAAAGCTATAAGAGTCTAGTTACTTACTCTAAGAATTAAAGCTATAAGAGCTCTAATTACTTACTCTTCTAGTACTATATAAGACTACTAGTAGATCTAGTTAGTAGTAGAAAAAATACTACTAGTAGTAAGCTAAAGAGAGCTATAAGAGCTCTATATATAAAAGAACTTCTATAGAACTTCTATGTATAGAAATCTTCTCTCTTATTTTAAAAATTAATAATTCTCTACTCTACTAGTAGAGCTAATAATTAGCTACTACGCTAGTAGTATATACCTCTACTTAAATAAGAAGTATTATAGAGCCTAAGCTATGCACTATATAGAGATAACTTATCTTATACTTTAAGATTACTATATAGAGAGAGCTAAGCTCTCTAGTTCTAATATAGTAATCTTCTTTCTTATTTTCTTTACCTAACTAAGTAACTTCTACTAAGCTTCTTCTATTTCTCTATAGTTATAAGCCTAGCGCTTTAAGAACGTAGAATAAGTTCTCTCTACGTACTTAAAGAGCTAGCTAGAGGCTACTTAGTTACTTTAGTTACTCTTATATTATTAAATAATACCTTCTATTTACTTACTCTATAAGTAAGCACTATAAGTAAAGCTCTCTCTACTAGCTCGTACTAGTTATATAATTATAATACCTAGCTATACTAGTATATCTAGCTCTAGTTCTACGTAATTAGTAAAGAACTATAGACCTAGATTAATCTAGAAGCTAAAGACGCTATAAACCTAGTAGATACTATACTAATAATCTTTATAATAAAGTTAATTACTAGCGAAGTACTAACTACTACGCTCTCTAAGAGTAGTAAGCGTAAGAGTATATAGAATATACCTACTCTAAGTATACTATCTCTTAATACGCTATACTAGTAAAGACTTAATAAGTATAGAGCGCTCTTAAGCAACTAGGCGTTATAGGTAACACGCCTCTAAACTCTATAGAACTAGATAAACGTAACTATTACTCTAGAGCTTCTTAGACTAGCTATAATAGAGCTTATATCTTAGAAGTATTTAACGCTATAAGCGCTTATACGCGTTCTAAAAAATAAGCTTACGCTAAGCTTAGTAAGCGTTTTAAATATAGTTTACGTAGAGTACTAAGCTTACTTAGAAAAGGTAAAGTAGAGTACCTATATATCTAAAAATTAATACTAATAGTAGTACTTTCTATATATTAAGGCGAAGACGTATAAGCTTATAAAAGTAGAAGGCTAGCTTACTATATAGAACTTTCTTAACACTCTTACTCTAAAGCTTACGCTAGAATAGGCTTAAGCTATATACTAAAAGGTTATCTAGAATAGCGTACTTAGCGCTAATAAGAAGCTTACTCTATAAGAGATTAGAAAAATCTTTACTATAATAATCTATAAATACTCTCTATAAGTATCTAATATAAACTCTAGTATATTTATAATACTAGGTAGATAATTAGATTAACGTATAAGTTATTAGAAGAAACGTATACTAGTTAATATAAGAATCTACCTCTACTAAGAGCTATAAAGTAATTTAAAACTATATATATAGAGCTTAGATATTTATTATATGCTTAAGATAGTAGTAACTAGCTAAGAAGTACTAATTAGCTAGAATACGTATTAGAAGATTCTTACGTAACTTAACTTAGATAGGTTTAAATCTACTAGAGAATTTCTACTAAAGAAAGGTTAGAAGCTTCTAAGCAGGTTAAATAATACTATTAGATTAACTACCTTACTATACTCTAGAAGTATTTAAGTAGTACTAATTAATTTAATACTTCTTAGTAAGCTAATAGAGATCTATATAACTATAAACTTTAATACTTACTCTCTCTCTAAGAGTATAATTCTTAATAATAAAGCTACTCTATACTTAGTAAATACGTAAGAGCTACTTATACCTAGGTTATTTAGAAAAGCTTAAGGTATTTAATATATAGAAGTAAGTACCTAAGCTTTTCTAATTATAGAGATAGGTATACGCCTACTTAGAGAAGTACTTAATAGAGTATAAGAATAGAGTATAAAGAATCTTACGCTATATAACGTTATAGTAGTTAAGAGTTTTTACCTTAATATTATCTTAGAAGCTTATTTATAAGAGAAAGAAGTCTAGTATCTAGAGCTAGATAGCTTCTTGCGTATAGAAATAATAGAAAAGAGCTTAGTACTTATAAAACTCTTATATAAGTATAACCTTACGTTTTTTAAATATAAGCCTATATCTACTTACGCTAAGTAAATAATTAATATAGTAATAAATTAATAATTATAGTAAGTATATCTATAATATAATACTAAGTAAATATAATATATAAGAGTAGGTTACCTAGAGAAATAAGCCTTATAAGTACTTATATAATATACGTAGAATATATAGATAAATAGAACTATACGCTTATAGTATAAATACTACGTAACTATACATACTATATAAGTAATCTCTTAACGCCTAAAAGAGTAATTACTCTATCTATTCTAGAGAATTATATAGAATCTATTTAATATACTCTTAAGGTAATTAGAAGAGCTCTAGATAATAGTTCTAAAGTATAACTTTAGTAAAAAAATCTTTATACGTATACTTCTAGTAAAATTACTTCTAGAGATTCTACGCGTACTATAAGTATTTAAGAGCTTTATACGTATAAAATACTAGCTTAATATAGTTAAACTATAGTAGAATAATAATACTATAATACTTCTATAGAAGAGAAAATTATAATATAAGCTCTAGGTAGAAGAGTAAGATATAGAAATTAAGCTAACTCTAGTATATACGTATAAGCCTAATAGTAGAGTAGAGAGAGCTAGTAAAGAAATACTTATAAAGTTAATCTTAATAAAAAGTAGTATAAAGCTCTCTAAAAAGCTCTAGCTAGAAATTATATATGCTATAATATAGTTATATAATATAAGTCTCTTATATATATATAACTTATACTTCTTTAATAAGACTCTAGATATATAGTTCTAGTAGTACTTTAGATACTATAAGCTAGTATACGTAAGAAATATAATAGTAGATTTATATCTAGACTAGAGTAGCGTATACGCGTATAGCTACTATACTTACCTACTAAACTAGAAACGCGTAGCTAGGCGTAATAAGAAAAGCTTTAAGATTACTCTAAGAGGCTATATTAGATATTTAGTAGACTATAGAGCTTTAAATATCTATAGAATATAGATCTCTTAGCTTAATTAGGTAATTACTATAAGAAACGTAACCTTTAATAAAACACTCTTCTATAAGAATAGAGAGATTAATATAATTTTCTAAGAAGAGATAATTAAAATTATTTCTATTCTCTATAAGTATAGTAAGATCTAAAACGTAGAAGTAGTCTTAGAGCTACTTTCTATAGAATTAGATAAGTAATAGAGTACTATTACTACTTAATAGCTAACTAAGCAAGAGCTTAGAAGTACTAGATTATAGAACCTAGATTAAGTAGATAGCTAGCTACTAGATTAGAAAATAATAATTCTAGTAACTACGTAGGTAATAAGTATAGCTAGTAGATTACTAAGAACTTACGTAGAGTATAAGAAGTATATAGAACTTTCTTTCTCTAAGTCTACGCTAGAACTAGAGTTACTAACTAAGTATCTAGTAGAAAGCTAGAGAATAGATAATCTATATAGTCTCTATGCTATACGTAATACTAGAGAAGTAGACCTATAAAGATCTAGCTCTATAGTCTAACTACTATAATAAGTAGATATAAATACCTCTTAACCTAAGCGCGTAGCTTCTAACGTCTTAGATAAAGTATTAGAGCTACTCTCTAAGCGCGCATATAATAAAAAAAACTAGAGAAATTCTACGCGCGTAAGTTATAGACTATAAAAGTAAGATTCTAATAACCTAGGTAAGCTTAGAGGTAGTAGAAGTAGAGAAATATATATACTACTTAGTAATATATACGTAAATCTAGCTAATTAGAAATAGCTAGTCTTTCTCTAAATAAGCTTCTCTAGAGTATAAGCTTAATTAGTAGAGTATAAGACTCTATATATAGTAATAGTAGCTACTCTTCTTCTAGAAAAGAAGCCTTATATATACTAAGATAACTTACTAAACTCTCTAAGAAAATAGAAAGATCTATATACGTACTTTTTTAGAAAGCTATTTAAAGATATAGCTTACTAGAAGATATATATACTACTTAAAAAGAAGATATAAAAAGTAATTAAGTACTTCTTATAGCTATAGAGACTACTCTTACTTAAATAGATATTCTTATATAAGTTTAATAAAGATAGCTTCTTTACTAAGTATAAAGCTTATATATATATAAGAGAAGATCTTTAAGTAAAGAACTTACTTAAGGTAATCTACGCTACTACGCTTATAGTCTAATCTTTCTATATAATAATAGTAATTATAGCGTAGTTTAATTTAGAGATACGCTAGTTTAACGTTATTAGAGCTTTTCTTAATACTTACTAGAATAGCTAGGTAGCTATACTTTATAAGCTTCTAGATAGATTTATAATTACTAGAAAATATATCTAGCTTAAAAGAGTACTATATAGACTATATAACTTGCTACTATTATAGTATAAAAAGTTCTTTTAAATACTAAAAGCTTAGAGACTTACGTTATCTAAAAAAGAGCTATACTTATACTTTAATAAGAAATATTACGTATTTTTTCTATTCTATATAGATAATATACTAATTATATACTACGCTACTAATAAGCTAGCTATATAAGCTCTTATTAATTTAATTACTAGAATATATAAAATTAAGAACTATAGCTCTATAGAGTAGTTCTTAGACGTATAAGTAATTAGAAATAAAATAACTTAAATAATTAAGCTAGTTTATAATATATATATTAATAAGATTATAAAGAAATTTAAGCTTATAAATACTAGAAGCTTTCTAATAACGCTATTACTAAGCTATAAGCTTATAAAGAATATAGAAAAAGTAATAAAGCTATAAATTAAGGTATACTAAGAGTAAATTAGGTTAATATTATATATAGTAATTATACTATACTCTAATATTATATTTATAGCCTTCTAATTATTATACTTTCTTATAAATCTAAGTAAGAAATACTTTATAGTAGTAGACTAGATAATTATATACTTATATAGAACCTAGTATATAGAAATCTAATATAGAGGTTTTAATAGTATATAGCTTCTTATATATAGAAACGCGTTATTTATAGATAATATAGAAATAAGATAATTATTCTATAGCTATATTATTAAGCTCTTTAGAGGTCTAGTTATATAGAAAGCTACGTACTAGCTAATAGTAACTACCTCTATAACTAAGGTAGAGCTACTTACTCTAGAATACGTTATAAAGAAGTTAGTTACTTTTAAGCATTTTTTCTAAGAGCTTACTCTAGATTTAGACGTTATATAGTAGATTTTCTATAATAATTAGTAGATAATCTAGCTTATAGTAGAAGAAAATAAATAAATAATAACTTAGCTACGCTATATAGATATATAAAATATATAGCTCTACTAAGAGTATATAAAAGGTATATTTAAAGTACTTTACCTTAAGATAAGTAATATACTAGTAGATAGACTTATAAAGTACTTACTAGCGTAGTAATTCTAGCGCTTTAAGAAGTAGCTAAATCTTTATAATACGTAAATATAAAAAGTAGAGAAATAATAGAGAGAGTATAGTTTAATTAATAGAGAGAATATTATAGTCTCTCTCTTCTAGAAAAATAGCTTTATAAGAAATCTTTACTTTCTCTTAACTCTACTAGAGAGTATACTATCTAAACTATTAAGAGGTTAATAAGCTTCTCTAGAATCTTCTTAGTCTACTAGTAATAGGCTAGAAGATCTAGTAGAGAAGTACTACTACCTTATAGCTTCTACTTCTACTTCTACTTCTTCTTCTTCTTCTTCTTCTTCTTCTTCTTCTTCTTCTTCTTCTTCTTCTTCTTCTTCTTATTCTTCTTCTCTCTTCTTTTTAGCTTATCTAAGCTAGTACTAGAAGGCGCTCTTATAAGCGCCTATAGTACTATTCTAAAATAGGCTATCTTCTAAAAAATAATATTAGTATAATTCTTTCTACGTAGAAAAAATATAGAATAATTAGCTTAAAGAAGCTAATAACCTTAGAAAGAGCTAGAAAAGAATACTTATCTAGTTATTACTAGCTTAGATAGTCTCTATAAGCTAGTAAGTATATAGATAGGTAATAATAAAGCTATAAGATAATTACTATATATATAATAATAAGGTATATAATACTTAACGTATAGCTAGACGTAACTATACTCTAAAGAGTAATACTAATACTAGATACTACTAGTAGAAAAGTTATAGCACTTTCTATTAGAGCGCTCTATAAGCGCTAACCTTATATATCTCTAGTAAAAGTACGCTTAGAGAGCGCTAAAGATACTCTACTAAGAAGTACTATTTATAGTAGAAGAGAGAGTAGTAGAAGTAGACGTGTAGGTAAAGAAAGGTATATAAATATAGAGAAAAGGCGCGTTAGAGGCTAAGAGTAGAGAAGTTTATAGGCGCTAGCTACTACTAATAGCGTACGTAGTAGTAGCGTAGGTATAAGTAGTATACTTCTACTTATTTAGCTATATATAGTTAGTATATAATTCTTTAAAGCTTATAATAGAGATCTAGGTTAAGTATAAAAAGATTACTAATTATAATAATAAGCTAAACGCTCTTAGAAATAATACGTATGTAAGCTATAGAGAGTTTATTAGTAGAGAGAAAAAGTAAGCTTAAGAAGAGCTTATTTACCTCTATAAGTAGTAAATAGAGAGATTATATAAGTATTATATAAACGCTAAGCTTACTAATAATTTATCTTTACCTTATACTTAGTCTACTTACTTAATAAACGCGCTACTTTATAGCGTATCTAGAGAGTATATTATAGAGCCTAAGCTATATACTATATAGAGATAACTTATTCTATACTCTAAGATTACTATATAGAGAGAGCTAAGCTCTCTAGTTCTAATATAGTAATCTTCTTTCTTATTTTCTTTACCTAACTAAGTAACTTCTACTAAGCTTTTTCTATTTCTCTATAAGAAGCTATACCTAAGTTAAACTACTTAAATACTATAGATAAACTTTTATAGAGTAACTCTAGAAGTAAGACTCTAGTTATATAGTACTTCTTTACTCTAATAATTCTTAAATCTTAGGTAGAGAACCTACTAGCTAGTTACTTAAAATAATATTATTATTATAAATCGCCTATTTAATAATATAATATAATAACTAATAAGAATTAGAATAATAACTTTAAATAGAAGCTAGCATAGCTATACTAGAGCTTAGTAATATCTAGGTTATTAGCTATAGATAGCTCTTATATACTCTCTACTTCTAAAAAAAAGCTCTAAAAGCTTTTTCTAGAAAAGCTAGGTAAAATTATTAATAAATTAGTTAGCTAATTACTTATATACTAGATACTTAAATAATAAACCTATATATATTACTAGATTACTACTAATATACTTACTAAAGAAGATACTATATATAGAGAGTATTAGAATTTATAGTAGAAAAAAGCTACTACTTTAGTAAAAATTTAATAACTATAAGTATAACTATAATCTTACTCTAGAAGCTAAATACTATCTACTCTATTAACTTAATATATAATATACTTTATAACTTAGATACTATATATATATAAGTCTAGTACGTTACTACTAGATAATTCTATTCTAGATTTTTATTTAACTACGTATACGCCTACTATACTACTAGTAACTAAGAAATATTTAGAGAGCTAAATAAGGCTTTCTATTAAGTTTCTAGACTCTTTATTACTATTTAATAGTAAGATTATTAGCTTTAAGTAATAGAGAGATAGGTTATAAGATAAGCTTTAAGCTAACGTACTTTACAAACGAACGCCTCACATAAACGAACGCCCTAAAAATGCCAAGCCTAAGAATTCACGAGTCTTTCTTAAATAACTAAGCGAAACCTTAATATATTTCTATAAAAATTTAAATATATATTAATCTATACTATATACACCTACTATTAAATTTGCACTATATATTTTCTATTACGTAAGCTTAAAATAAGTCTTTTCTAAAAGTAGCTATTCTTAGAGTTTAAACCTTATAAGAACTAGTAAACTATTATAATAATCTATAAAACTTTAAATATATATTATATAGTATAGTATAAAGCCTTTTATAAGGTTTAGTAGCGTCTAGCTTAGTAATATCTATCTATTTCTAGAAGAAACCTCTAAACTTCTTATTAGAGACTCTTTAAGTAAATATCTCTAGTACTACTAAGCTAAACGCTACTAAACTTTATAGAAGGCTTTATACTATAGTATATAATATATCTTTAAAGTTTTATAGATTATTATTAAGGTTTACTAGTACTATTAAGATTTAAACTTAAAGAATAGCTACTTTTAGCAAAAGGCTTACTTCTAGCTTACGTAATAAGAAATATATAGTGTAAATTTAATAGAAGGTGTATATAGTATAGTTCTATATATATTTAAAATTTTATAGAAAAATATTAAGGTTTCGCTTAGTTATTTAAGAAAAACCTTTTAATTTTTCTAGCTTGGCATTTTTAGGGCGTTCGTTTGTGTAGGGCGTTCGTTTGTAAAGTACGTTAATTATAACTAGTATCTAGAAAAGATAGCTAAGAATACTAGAAAAGATAGCTAAGAATACTAGAAAAGATAGCTAAGAATACTAGAAAAGATAGCTAAGAATACTAGAAAAACTATTATAGTATATATATATACGTAAATAAAAAGTAATACGTACTAGACTCTCTCTATAATTCTATATACTCTAAGAAATAGTAGTATATAGATCTTTTATAAATATATACTTAATTAGCTAGAAAGAAGTTATATAAACCTATATAAAAGACTAAATACTTACTATAATTTCTAGAAGCTATATTACTAAAATACTACTAACTTTATATACTTCTAAGTTAATTTCTTCTACCTAGCGTAGAAGCGCTAGCTTCTAATAGACTAATAGATAGAGAAGCTTTATAAGAAGCTTCTAGTAAGCCTATATATATAGATAGATATCTACTAACGTTAGTATACCTATAATTATAATTAATATATAGATCTTACTTAAGACCTTACTAGAGAGCTTACCTAAGAAGAAGCTTACGTATCTAAAAAGGTTAAAAAACGTAATACGCTTACGTTAACGCTACGTTACGTATCTATTACTCTTCTAGCTATTCTACTAACCTTAAATAAAGCTCTAGTAATTAGAAAGCTAGTTACCTACTTCTAATACTAGTAAACTAGCTATATAAGCTATAATTATCTAAACACTTCTACTATATAGAAAGCTATTAAGAATATTAATCTAGAGAAAGAGTCTATAGAGTCTATAGAGCTATAAGTACCTAAGAATAATACGTTAGAATATAAATCTAATAATTTAGAAAAAGCCTAGCTTTAGAAGAAGTCTTTTCTCTAGAGCTATCTACTAGAGTAATAAATCTATATAAAAAGCTATTTAGTAGTTCTACGTTTACTCTACTTTACTAAATATCTATAAATAGTCTTACTCTTAAGCTTAGAGACTTAATTAATACTAGAGTAGGTAGCTATATTCTAGTATATCTAAAGTACCTTTAAACTCTTAGAAAAAACCTTTATGTTAAGCTATTACGTATAAAACCTATTTCTCTTACTAGTTATAATAGACAACCTAATAGCTAGATAGATAAATATTTTAAAGCTAATTTAGTATTAGAAAGCTACTAAATACGTATCTACTTTATATATTATAATACTAGCTATTATAACGTAATAATTAGTTATAAGCTACTTATAAGAGCTAGATTCGCGGTCTCTACTACTATAAGCGCCTCTAGAATACCTAGCTAGGTAAGTTAGCTATAGGTAGTACTATTTCTATAAGCTATAAGAATAAGAGGTGCTAGTAAGGTAGGTTAGGTTAAATTTAGCTATTTAAAGGTAAGAAGTAGAGAAAAGGCTCTAAGAGGCTCTATATATAGAGGTACTAAGCGCTAAGACGCTAGGCTAGGTTACGTAATAAGATTACGTAATCTAAGGTAAATCCCTAAACTAGACTATTATATTACCCCCTCTTATAGAGAGAGCTTGTCTCTAAGCTCTAAAATACGCCTTCTAGGTCTCTCTTCTTCTAAAACTTCTACGTTATACTCTTAACTATCTCTTTTAGCTTATAGTAAGTATATTTGTATTAGTTTTAAACTAGAAGTACTTTTATAGCTACTACCTTCTCTCTAGAGAGAAAGAGGCTTATTTTCGCGTTAGTAGAGTAGCTTTCTTACTAGCTCTTTTCTTAAACAATACTATAAGCTTAGTAGAGTTCTAAATTACTTAGTAGCGCCTTTGCGTTACTCTTACGTCTTCTACTCTTACAAGTTTTAAATTCTTTACTATCTTCTCTAGAGTCTCCTCTTTTTCGTACGCTTTAATCTAAGCATCTAATTATAATAGCAGCTCTAGCTTATTTAGGTATACTATATAAAAGTTTCTTACCTTATAAAAAGCGTTAATAAAGCCTATAGTATTATACTAGGTAGAGTTAGAATTATAAGTAACCTATATAGCGTAGTATTAAAGATAATTTTAATAAAGATAGCTATCTAGAATTTTATATACAGGCTATTCTAGATTACTATTAACTTTAATAGATAGCTACTTAGGCTCTACCTACTCTAGTAATAGCTCTAAGGCTTTTTATAACTAATTAGCGTAAAAGACGTTATATATACGTATATACGTAGATAGCTAGAGCTAGAAGAAGTAACCTTTTATAGTAATAATTAGGTAAGAGCTATA
>NW_022987221.1:765467-770634 GCF_010094035.1 Trematosphaeria pertusa | reverse complement strand
TTAATTAATTCTAATAGGTTAATAAGCTATCTTCTATTTTCTAGGTAGAGCCTAACATAGTAGCTTTTTCTTAAGCTAGCTATAGAGAGTTATCTAATTAGTTAGCTATAATAACCTAATTAATTATAGTATATAGATTCTTAGTAGAGAGTACCTCTATAAACGTATTAGTAGCGGCGATTTTTACAGCACTACTAGCTAATTTCTAGGTAGCTAGAACTAATAACTTACCTAATAATTACTTAATAGCTAAGAGACTAATTTACTTCTTACTTAGAAAAGCCCTTGTATAGGCGGTATAATTCTTCTTCTTTTAAGTCTTAAGCTCTTCTTATTTTTATAATAACGCGTCTACTACTATATTAGCTAAACCTAGTTAATAGGTAAGCTTAAGGTTATAGTTAGTAATATTATTCGCCTAGTAAACCTACCTAGTAGTAAGTTTCTACTTAGTAGTAAAATACTCTAAGGCTTAGTAGTTAGTTAATACTATAAAAGGCTCTAGATCTTATAAGCTAATTAGCTAGCTTCTCTACTTCTATATACTAAGAATAACTGCTAGCATTTCTTTATTATAAATACTATAGTTTATCTAGATAGTATTTATTATCTTACTAAAGAAAGCTACTAGTTTCTAGATACTATCTTCTTAAAGTTATAAAAGAACTTTAGTAACTACGCTATTTAATATGTCTATTTCTACTCTTATATAGTAATAGAGAGAGTAATAAGCTAGTATAGTATTAGATAGTATAAGATTCTTAATCTACTAAAATACTGTGAGCTTAATTTCTTTAAAGGTATACTATGCTTTCTATTTTAGTAGCTTAGTAAGAGGGCGGATAATCTAGCTGTAATTCTTTAAGAAGGCTTAGTAGAAATTGTAGAAATCTAGAAATAATTAAAGGCTCTTAAGAGTTATAAGTATAGGCTAATTCTAGATAGTAGTAACCTTCTTAGAGTTCTTCTAGATTCTATTAGTACTTATAATTAATTCTAGAAACTTAATACTTTTAATAGTAAATTTAGATTTCTTAATATCTACTTATAACCTAGCTTTATATAATTAATTAAGTACCTAAATAATATAGGCTTTATACTTAAGTAGATTCTTTAAATAAATAAGAATATTATTAATATATACTATATAGAAATTGTTTAGCAAGCTATATAATACCTTGTTAATATATTACTAAAAGGTAGTAGAGCTATTATAGAGGCTAAAGAGTAGAACTTAATACTTATAGTTACTATACTACGTATAGAAAGATATTAGATTCTCTACTAACTTATTAAGCTAGATCTAGTAGAAAGCTTACCTTACGTCTAATTTAGTAAAGACCTTAGCGCGTAATAGGCGTGTAAGTATTTTCTAAATAAGAGAGATAGAATAGGCGTTCTTTTTTATAATAGCGTTAAGCTTTTAATAGTTAACGTAGAACCTCTATTCTCTACCTAGCTTTTTAGTAAATAGAACTAGTAACGTGTATAACGTATTACTATAAATAATAAAGCTACGTTAAAGGTAGTTCTCTAGATAATTCTATACTAACTATAGGTACTCTAGTAACATACTATAAAGAGAACTATTTATTAAGGTATTTTCTACTATAAGCTTAATATTATAATCTATACCCTCTCTATATAGTAGTAAGATATTAGAATTCTTTTTTAAGAAATAGGCTATAGTTACGCTAGTATATTCTAGAGATAGAAGCTTTTTAGTAACTAGTTAGTAGAGTTTCTTCTCTAGATTAGTAACTAGAGTTTTCTTTCTATTAGTAATAAGCTAATTAACCTTATAGATACTAAGGTGCCTAATTATAGTATCTTTTTAACGCGCGTTAATTATAAAGGTAGCTACGCTAATTATATTAACGTTAAGCCTAGTCTTTAAGTATATTTTCTATAAAACAAGTAGCTTTTTTAGCTTATAGAGTAACCTAGTAGATAGGTTAAGATTCTTAAGCTACCTATCTATCTTACGTAGGTTTTCTTAAAGCTTCTAGTATTATAATTCTCTCTTCCCTTATTATATTACTCTTAGCTTTTCTACTACTAATATTAGAGCGTTATAGTAATTAGTATTAGCTTAGTAAGCTACTTAAGCTTTAGTAGTAGATTAAGAAGATTATATAGAGATAAACGCGTCGCGTTTATAATTAATTAATTAATTAGTATCTAGCTATATTAGTACGTGCTACTTATAGTTAACCTAAACGTTAACTTCTTTAAGTAGCTTATAACTAATTATTATATTATAGTAGCTAGTATTATAATATATAAAGTAGGTGCGTATTTAGTAGCTTTCTAGTACTAAATTAGCTTTAAAGTATTTATCTACCTAGCTATTAGATTATCTATTATATCTAGTAAGAGGAATAGGTTCTATACGCGCTAGCTTAATGTAGAGGTTTTTTCTAAGAGTCTAAAGGTGCTTTAGGTATACTAGAACGTAGCTACCTACTCCTATATTAATTAAGCCTCTAAGCTTAATAGCAAGACTATTTATAGAGATTTAGTAGAGTAGAGTAAACGTAGAACTACTAAATAGCTTTTTACGTAGGTTAATTACTCTAGTAGGTAGCTCTAGAAAGAAGACTTCTTCTAAAGCTAGGCTTTTTCTAAATTATTAAATTTATATTCTAACGTGTTATTCTTAGGTACTTATAGCTCTATAGGCTCTATAGACTTCTTCTCTAGATTAACATTCTTAATAGCTTTCTACGTAGTAGAAGCTCTAGAGTAATTATAGCTTAGGTAGCTAGATTAGTAGTATTAAAAATAGGTAACTAGCTTCTAGATTACTAGAGCTTTATTAGATACTAGAAAATCTAAAAAAGCTAGAAGCGCGTATTATAGTATTAACGTAATTATATTATACTTTTTAGCCTTTCTAGTAGTAATACGTACTTTTCTAGAAGTAAGCTCTTAGATAAAATCTTAAGTAAGGTCTACATAGTAATTATAGTTATTAATATATTAATATTAGTATATACCTAACTACGTACGTATATTCTCTAGTAGCTTTTTATAAAACTTCTCTACCTATTAATCTACTAGAAGCTACTACTTCTATATAAGATAGAAGAAATTATTCTAGAAGTAGGCGAAGTTAGTAGCGCTTTAGTAATAAAGCTTTTAGAAATTATAGTAAGTGTTTAGCTTTTTATATAGGTTTCTATAGCTTCTCTCTAGCTAATTAAGAATATAATTATAGAAAACTACTACGCTACTATTCTTAATAGTACGTAGTATTACTAATAGAGTCTAGTATACGTTTTCTTTAGTTTACGTATAGATATAGGTAATAATAGTTTTCTTAGTATTCTCTAGCGTATCTCTAGTATACTAATTCTAGTTTACTTAAAGTTTATTATATAAGCTATCTCTCTACTACTTAAAGGTAATACTCTTACTATTTAATAATAAGAGTAGATCTAGAAACTTAGTAGAGTATATTAGTTAGCTCTCTAGCGTATACAACGCTAGAGGTATAGCTAGCTAGTATATAAAGAGATAAGAACCTAAGATTAAATTCTCTAGTAGTAACGCGCTTAAATTACGTATAATTAGTGTTATAGAGAAACGCGTCGCGCGTTAAACTAGCGTAGTAGGTAGTATCTAGTCTCTAGAGTAGATTAATTACACTTATAGTTATTAAATTTTAGCGTCTTTTTTAGCTAGAGTAGTAGTCTATATCTAATATCTTACGTATATATTATCTCTCTTAGTAAGAGTATTAGTAGTAATTTAGTAATATATATAGATTTATTATTTATATATCTATTATATATATAATTAGCTAACTATTTTATTAATAATTTTAGCTAGCGTTTCTAGAAAGAGCTCTTAAAGCTTTTTAGTAGAGGTAGAGAGTATATATAAACTTAAGACTAATAATAGCTCTAGTATTACTAAGCTCTAGTAGTATAATAGTTTAACTTAGCTCTAACTTAGTACTTTAGTCTAACTCGGCTCTACCTAAGTTATATAACTCTACCTAGCGCCTTAGTATAGGTACTCTATATATAGAGAGAGCTCTTAAAGTATTCTTCTACTTCTTACCTTTAGATAGCTAAATTTAACCTAACCTACTCTACTAGTACTTTTTATTCTTATAGCTTATAGAGATAGTACTACCTATAGCTAACTTACCTAGCTAGGTGTTTAGAGACGCTTATAGTAGTAGAGACTGTGAACCTAGCTCTTATATTATCTAAAGGTTAATACCTCTTTAGCTAGAGATAGTAGTATAATATCTAGCTAAACTAAGTAGCCTTATTAAGAAGCGTTTACTAATAGCTATATTAAGAATTAGAGTTATAAGAGCCTAGTTACTTACTCTAAGAATCTATTAACGTTACTAATTAATTACTTACCTCTTAGCGCTGTATAAGACTACTAGTAGATCTAGTTAGTAGTAGAAAGATACTAGCACTAAGCTAAAGAGAGCTATTAAGAGCTCTATATATAAGAGAACTTCTATAGAACTTCTATATATAAAAACCTCCCCCCTCTCTTTATAAATTACGAAAAATTAATAATTCTCTACTCTACTAGTAGAGCTAACTATCTCTCTACCCTACTAGTAGAACTAACAACCTACTACTCTACTAGTAGCTAAATACCTTCTCTCTTTTACCTCTTTCTTAATTAAAAAGCTAAATAAATCTAAATACTATAGAAGAACTCTTGCGAAGCTAATCTAGAGGTAGAACCTTAGCTCTATAATACCTCTTTACTATAATAGTTTTTAAATCTAGAGTAGCGAACCTGCTAGTAGAATATACTAATTAATATTTTTATTATAAAAACCTTATTTAGTAATATAACGTAATAACTAATAAGAATTAGAATAATAATTTTAACTAGAAGCTTATAAGACTCTACTAGAGCTTAGTAATACTAGAGCTATTATTAGTCTTAGGTTTATATATACTCTCTACCTCTACTAAAGAGCTTTAAGAGCTCTTTCTAGAGACGCTAGCTAAAATTATTAATAAAATAGTTAGCTAATTATATATATAATAGGTATATAAATAATAAATCTATATATATTACTAGATTACTACTAACGCTCTTACTAAGAGAGATAATATATACGTAAGATATTAGATATAGACTACTACTCTAGCTAAAAAAAACGCTAAAATCTAGTAACTAT
>NW_022987221.1:762166-764862 GCF_010094035.1 Trematosphaeria pertusa | reverse complement strand
AGCGCTAGCTTCTAGTAGATTAATAGGTAGAGAAGTTTTATAAAAAGCTACTAGAGAATATATATACGTAGTTAGATATATACTAATATTAATACGTTAATAACTATAATTACTATATAGACCTTACTTAAGATCTTACTTAAGAGCTTACCTTTAGAGAAGCACGCGTTGCTACTAGAAAGGCTAAAAAGTATAACGTAATTGCGTTAATACTATAACACGCGCCTCTAGCTCTTCTAGGTTTTCTAGCATCTAATAAAGCTCTAGTAATCTAGAAGCTAGTTATCTATTTTTAATACTACTAACCTAGCTACCTAAGCTATAATTACTCTAGAGCTTCTACCGCGTAGAAAGCTATTAAGAATATTAATTTAGAGAAGAAGTCTATAGAGCCTATAGAGCTATAAGTACCTAAGAATAATATATTAGAATATAAATTTAATAATTTAGAAAAAGCCTAGCTCTAGAAGAAGTCTTCTTTCTAGAGCTACCTACTAGAGTAATAAACCTACGTAAAAAGCTATTTAGTAGTTCTACGTTTACTCTACTCTACTAAATATCTATAAATAGTCTTATAATTAAGCTTAGAGGCTTAATTAATATAAAAGCAAGTAGCTACGTCTTAATACACCTAAAGTACCTTTAAACTCTTAGAAAAAACCTCTATGTTAAGCTATTACGTATAGAACTAATTCCTCTTACTAGATATAATAGGTAACCTAATAGCTAAGTAAATAAGTATTTTAAAGCTAATCTAGTACTAGAAAGCTACTAAATTTATACTTACTTTATATGTTATAACACTAGCCGCTATAATATAATAATTAGTTATAAGCTACTTAAAGAAGTTAACGTTTAGGTTAACTATAAGTAGCGCGTACTAATATAGCTAGATACTAATTAATTAATTAATTATAAACGCGACGCGTTTATCTCTATATAATCCTCTTAATCTAACGCTAAAGCTTAAGTAGCTTACTAAGCTAATACTAATTACTATAACGCCTTAATATTAGTAGTAGAAAAGCTAAGAGTAATATAATAAGAGAAGAGAGAATTATAATACTAGAAGCTTTAAGAAAACCTACGCAAGATAGATAGGTAGCTTAAGAATCTTAACCTACCTACTAGGTTACCTCGCAAGCTAAAAAAGCTACCTATTTTATAGAAAATATACTTAAAGGCTAGGCTTAACATTAATATAATTAGCGTAGCTATCTTTATAATTAACGCGCGTTAAAAAGATACTATAATTAGGCACCTTAGTATCTATAAGGTTAATTAGCTTATTACTAATAGAAAGAAAACTCTAGTTACTAATCTAGAGAAGAAACTTTACTAACTAGTTACTAAAAAGCTTCTATCTTTAGAATATACTAGCGTAACTATAACCTATTTCTTAAAAAAGAATTCTAATACTCTACTACTATATAGAGAGAGTATAGATTATAATATTAAGCTTATAGTAGAAAATACCTTAATAAATAGTTCTCTTTATAGTATATTACTAGAGTACCTATAGTTAGTATAGAATTATCTAGAGAACTACCTCTATTATAGCTTTATTATCTATAGTAATACGTTGTACGCGTTACTAGTTCTATTTACTAAAAAGCTAGGTAGAGAATAGAGGTTCTACGTTGATTATTAAAAGCTTAACGCTATTATAAAAAAAGACGTCTATTCTATTTTTCTTATTTAGAAAACGCTTATACGTCTATTACGTGCTAAGGTCTTTACTAAGTTAGATGTAAGGTAAGCTTTCTACTAGATCTAGCTTAATAAGTTAGTAGAGAATCTAATATCTTTTTATACGTAGTATAGTAACTATAAGTATTAAGTTCTACTCTTTAGTTTCTATAATAGCTCTACTATCTTTTAGTAATATATTAATAAGGTGTTATATAGCTTACTAGATAATTTCTATATAGTATATATTAATAATATTCTTATTTATTTAAAGAATTTGCTTAAGTATAAAGCTTATATTGTCTAGGTACTTAATTAATTATATAAAGCTAGGTTATAGATAGATATTAAGAAATCTAAATTTACTATTAAAAGTACTAAGTTTCTAGAATTAATTATAAGTACTAATAGAATCTAGAAGAACTCTAAGAAGGTTACTACTATCTAGAATTAGTCTATACCTATAACTCTTAAGAGCCTTTAATTATTTCTAGGTTTCTACAATTTCTACTAAGCCTTCTTAAAGAATTATAGCTAGATTGTTTGCTCTCTTACTAAGCTACTAAAATAAAGAGTATAGTATACCTTTAGAGAAATTAAGCTTATAGCATTTTAGTAGGTTAAGAATCTTATACTATCTAACACTATGCTAGCTTATTACTCTCTCTATTACTATATAAGAGTAGAAATAGACGTGTTAGATAGTATAGTTACTAGAGTTCTTTTATAACTTTAAGAAGATAGTATCTAGAGACTAGTAGCTTTCTTTAGTAAGATAATAAATACTACCTAGATAAACTATAGTATTTATAACAAAGAAATACTAGTAGTTATTCTTAGCGTATAGAAGTAGAGAAGCTAGTTAATTAGCTTATAAGATCTAGAGCCTTTTATAGTATTAACTAACTACTAAGCCTTAGAGTATTTTACTACTAAGTAGAAACTTACTACTAGGTAGGTCTACTAGATAAATAATATTACTAACTATAATCTTAAGCTTATCTATT
>NW_022987221.1:759816-761866 GCF_010094035.1 Trematosphaeria pertusa | reverse complement strand
CTATAATTAATTAGGTTATTATAGCTAACTAATTAGACAACTCTCTATAGCTAGCTTAAGAAAAAGCTACTATATTAAGCTCTATCTAGAAAATAGAAGATAGCTTATTAACCTATTAGAATTAGTTAATAGTCTCTACTATTAACTACCTATAAATACACCTAATACACGCTATATATACTACTTAGGTAATAGTCTACCTAGAATAAAGAAAAACTACCTAGTTACTATAAGATTAATATTACTAGCTAGATATATAAGAAGACGTTAATATATACGTAGTAGTATATAAGGCTTACTACTAGAGCTATACTCTATAGAATAAGATACTAGGTCTCTTAAAGCCTCTATCTATCTCTAAGAGAGCTTAGTAGAACGTCTCTATAAATTTTAAGAGCTTTCCCTCTAATAAGAAAGAATTTAACTACGTATACGTTATTATAGATTAGCTAAGTAAGTAGAGCTTCTCTCTTCTCTACTATAAGAAAATTATAGCTTAGCGTATAGTAGAGCTATATTATTAATATATCTAGTGTATATATAGTTCTTCTAGGTCTATTATATTAGATTATAGTCTATAGTTTACCTCTACCTTTATAGATAAGCTCTATTAGCTTATAGAAATTAAGTAGAAGCTTTCTACTACGTACTACCTATAAACTAATAGAAATATAGAGATTATTAATTAATATCTTAATTAGCGTCTACGTTTATTAATTAACTACTACTAGAATAATTAGTTAGACCTTCTACTCTATATAGACTAGACATAAGCTACGTTACTATATAAAACTATAGAACTAATAGCGTATAAAATTAAATTTAGATATTAGCTAATATACTACTAGAATTAGAAGAAGCGTATAATAAAAGTCTCTACTCTACGTAAGCGTCTCTTACGCTAGAAAGCTTAGAATTTTACTAAGAAGTAATACAACGCTGTAAAGAAAGCTACTAAAATCGTATAAAGTAATATTATAAAAGCGTAAGCTAGGTAGGCACTCTAAGTAAATAAAAAGCGCTAAGAACCTAATTTTACTATAGGCAATCTTATCTATATTAAACCTCGTAGCTTTTTAATAGATTAGTCTAGTATAAAGCTAGATTAATAGATATATAGCTTTTACCTAATTATTACTATAAAAGATTACTTTTTTTAGCTCTAGCTATCTACGTATATACGTATATATAACGTTTTTTATACTAATTAGTTATGAAAAGTCTTAGAGCTATTACTAGAGTAGGTAGAGCCTAAGTAGCTACCTATTAAAGTTAATAGTAATCTAGAATAGCCTATATATAAAATTCTAGATAGCTATCTTTATTAAAATTATCTTTAATACTATGCTGTATAGGTTACTTATAATTCTAACTCTACCTAGTATAATACTATAGGCTTTATTAACGCTTTCTATAAGGTAAGAAACTTTTACGTAGTATACCTAGATAAGCTAGAGCCGCTATTATAATTAGATACTTAGATTAAGGCGTATAAAAAAGACGAGACTCTAGAGAAGATAGCGGAGAATTTAAAACCTATAAGAGTAGGAGACGCTAGAGTAACGCAAAGGCGCTGCTAAGTAACTTAGAACTCTGCTAAGCTTATAGCATTGTTTAAGAAGAGAGCTAATAAGAAAGCCGCTCTACTAACGCGAAAACAAGCCTCTTTCTTTCTAGAGGGAAGGTAGTAGCTGTAAAAGCGCTTCTAGTTTAAAACTAACACAAATATACTTACTATAAGCTAAAAAGAGATAGTTAAGAGTATAACGTAGAAGTTTTAGAAGAAGAGAAATCTAGAAGGCGTATTTTAGAGCTTAGAGACAAGCTCTTCCTATAAGAGGGGGTAATATAATAGTTCGACTTAGCTCTAACTTAGTACTTTAGCCTAACTTAGCTCTGCCTAAGTTACATAACTCTATCTAGCGTCTTAGCATAGGCACTCTATATATATAGAGAGCTCTTAGAGTATTCTTCTACTTCTTATCTTTAGATAGCTAAATTTAACCTAACCTACTCTGCTAGCACCTCTTATTCTTATAGCTTGTAGAGA
>NW_022987221.1:2433-100087 GCF_010094035.1 Trematosphaeria pertusa | reverse complement strand
TTGACGCCAACATCCAAGACAACAACGGTCGTACTCCTCTTCACCTAGCGGCGCTATCAGACTCTTCCAACTGTGCATATCAACTGCTAAGAGATGGGACGAATGTTGACGTTAACATCCAAGACAAAGAGGGCCGCACTCCTTTCCAGGTCATCGCATTTTCAGATTGGGAAGATTGGATCCTGAAGCTTTTGGAACACGGTGCAGATCCTTCAAATCTCAAGAGATGGTGGCATTCTCGGCAAGATTCACGTACGGAGCAAGAAATACCTGGATATTTGAAGTTGTGGGAGAATGCCGCAAATGGATTTGATTATGGAACTATCGACGCATTAGTGAAAGTCATTTTGATGGCTGAGGAACACGCAACTTTTGGTTCCATTGTATGGGAATGGGAGATACCGGCTGTCCTCGATTTGAGCGACCCCGCTAGAGTAGCCGGGGGTGAGGTTCAATGGCTGGATCCAAAACAGCATGTCGTCCTCGTAAACAATCAGTCGAGCACGGACTACATGGAGAAACCCGCAATATGTGTTCAGGCCACGACGTGTGCTGAGTATCTTACACAACGTTGGAAAACTGAATGGTGTGGTTTCCTATTAGGGCTCTTGGACCTAGTAAAGCTAGCCGATCTAAACACAGAAAGCTCCGGTACGCTCTTCGATTTGAGAGTTTATCTTCTGCCGCTATAATTCGTATCGACCGCTAACAGGAGAACAGGATTCAGCGTCTGCGCTCTTCGTGCTGGTAATGCCAGAGAAAAGCCACTGGTTTCGGTGACTTGTTACCAATCCAGCGTCTTGATCAATTTCAGCAAGAAGGGTCTCGTGGAAGTGGTTGATCTGATCGAGGCCTTGGATTGGCTTTGCAAGGCCATGCGCATGCCGAGAACTGAGGATTCCCTGAGCTTATCGACAACTACTTGCCGTCTGGAACGCCATTCGATGACCGAAGTAATTGAGTTCGGTCCACTTAGTGGCTTAGCAAGTCGAAAGTACGTTCTCAGGCCGTGCGTTGATCTTAAAATATCCCCTCTACCGCACTCGGACCACAACTGCTGGCACGACCTATTCCGTTCCTGTATCGTGGCGGATTCTGCCTTACCCCGATATCGTGATTTCGGAAAGGGCCTGGAGATACCTTTCGACCTAATGGTATCACTTGCGGCTGTCGAGTTCTATTTGATCATTGACGGCGGGGTGGTATTCATTGGATACCAGACTGTGCTATTCCCAACGGCAATTCAAGGCGACTGTGCACAATTTCATTCGATTACGAGTAATAATGGCCAAATCAACCCATATGCGCTCGACCTCGGAGAAAGAGTGTTGACGGAGGACCCTTCCCAGTTTAAAGCGATGCGATGCTTTCTAGGATGGTGCGAAGCGGCTCAGATCAACCTTGGAACCAGGCGATTACCTGCCGCAGTCAAATACTCCGGTGGCCGCAGTCACGGAGAGTCTCTGCAGTTAGACGGTTACTCAATACTAGCCCAAGTTGGAGCATCTGCTCCTCTGTCAGCTGTCTTAGGGCTGCAGACCAACTTCAAGTACGCATCCCACCGCCGCCAATTTACGCCGCTCGGCAATTATTGCAAGCTGCTTCAGGATACATCCCGGGAATTAGCGATTGTTTACGATACCGCCCAACGTCGAAGTTGGTTAGTACCGAAGCTGAGCCTGCTTTTGCACATGAGCCATGCGTATACTCGGGCCCGTGCTGGTATACCAGATAATCGAGTACCATACGTCGAACCGCACGCTGATGCGATCGAAGTCATAAACGTATTGGAGCCATTAGGTGACGCACTTGTCTGTGGAGTAAAGACAGATAAATTCTTATTTCGGGAGCTGATGCTGGGGCTCAATACGAATTTACTGAAGACTGTGGCCTCGATACGAAAGAGCAGCGGCAAAAAGCTCTACGGGTTCGAATTCATGGACGTCGTTACTGAACCTGGCCGAGGAACATGCATGAAGAAGCTGGAAGTGCTATCGCAGGGGAAAAACTGGCTCGAAATTGTGAACGCGGTAGATGCAGTGGTTGTGTGTTCGGAACTCGGTGAAGCTATCACTGCTGTGGAGGGAAGCGGCCGGAAGAGTACCAATTGCAGCAAGATTCCAATGGACCTCGATTACCTCGCTGCAACACTTCCATGCTTGGCTCAGTTAGCGGGGCGCGAAGGAGGAGAATTGAGCACTGGGAGTCAGCACGTTAAAATTGCCGAGAACACCTTGTGGGAGTTGAGGGGTGACCCTTTCGGGGTATGTCAGCATAATAACGCCAACGACACATGCTGGAAGAGATCCGACCTAGTCCAGCGGCTGGTACCAGAGAGATATTTTGGATTCATGGGCCCTGTCCTTGCACCAAAACATTCACCTCTGAAACAGATTCCTGTATCTGGGGCTGTAGTATTCGGAAAACGGGGTCTTTAACTGCTGATATAAGCAGTTGCACGCTCCTGCTATCTTTCTCTAGACCCTTTATGGAACAAATAGCGACTGTCGCTGGCAACGGCAGTAGCGCAGAGAAAAGGAAGTCTTGTCAGACTATAGAAGAGATATAGATAGAGATGCACAAATTACCACCGCTCCGGTACTCAAGACAAGCCCTCAGTGTCCTAGTTCCTCTTGTCACTGGTCCTTGAGAAATGACATAGCTATTTGCCAAATCAAGACGTGCAAGGGCTGTTTGCGGACATCAGATGAACGGATCAAAAAAATTCCTCAGGGGGATCCTCCGTTCCCACAATCCTCCTCTCAACCACAAAATCCTTTTCATAGCCAGGCCCTGGCGTTGTCACGAAATTGCGCGGCCGCGTAAGTATGAAGCGCATTGTCAGCATCTCGAGTCTGGTGTTCTTGTCTAGAAACTGTCGGTAAAGTGCTGTTGCGCGGCACTCCCCAGCTTCTTCGATGAGGTACCCGTTGGGCAAGCGGACGTGAATGAACTCGCGATTCTGGATGCCGAATTCAAGTTCGAGTTCGAGTGTGCGGAGACGGCGGAGTTGGAGGATGTGGTCGATGGTGAGGTCCGGCTACCAGACAGACATCAGCGGCCACAACGTCTGAAGGCAGGAAATGGGAGAGCTATGACTCACCCAGTATTTAGGAATCCGATAACTCTCATAGCCCGCCTTATTCTCCTCCTCCTCCGTCTCAATCTTTAGAGCCAAACGCTCTACACGAGCGCACTGCTCAACAAGGCTACGGACCTCCCCTGCATTCCATCCTGGGGCCTGGAAGGGAGTTGTAACATGCAACCGCGCAGTTGGCCACTTCACAGACAAGGCTGTCAATACGGCTTCCGGGATTGCGGAGCGCATGTTCCAACTATTGTTCGTCAGAATCCCCGTAGCTTTATTGACGGAGCAGAGTCCAAGTCCAGCTTATGAAAAGTCTCGTAGATCTTCAAGATTATGAAGTACCTTGACAAACACTTGTGCGGAGAGACAACATATCTCTTGCTCAAAAGGTCCGACCCGGAGATGCCGCACATGCTGCGCGACCGCATCTTCTGGGTCGCACAGCCTGCTGCAGATGATCTCATAGACTTCGTCTGCTGAGCGAGTTTGGTCGTGCAGAACTATGTTCCGGAAAGCAACGGGCTAGCAGAGGTATCTGCATGCTCGGGAGACCAAACGGAAGTATGGAGGTCCTCCTCCTCGAACTGCTACAACGTTAGCGTAGAAAGAGGCTCAGGGAGTAGTGCATCACATACCAGGTCGAGTATGAGAAGGAACACAGCGAGCGGTAACCCAAGCAAGCCGAACTTGTCCGCCATGTGGTGACCCAACGAATTCGAGATGTCTTGTCGGCTGAGAGCGATATGGCGTGGTGGCTAATTATACCCTCAGTGTGTTGGGTTTAGATTGATTACTTCTGTGCTAACCGAATCCGGTATGGCGCTCCTGGGGGCGAGCGATACCTTTACAGTGCAGCTCGATATCCGTTTGTGGAACTTCGTTTCCAGAATTTGAGTTTCATTCTCAGTGCCGTTTTCATACGTTTAAACACTAGTCGTTAGGGACAAATACACTAGGTTAGATACATCTACTAATGGAATGTAGAAGGGTGTTGTTGTGTAAGTGTACGTCTTGGAGGTATAAGTGGGCTTGTAGTTGGGGATTCTGGCGCAGTAATATTAGACATGCTTGATCTCCGCACCTAGTCAAAGAAATTAGCATGGGTAAGAATATTTTATATGGCACAAAGTGAGCGTACAGTCCTGGCGGGATTCCAGGCCACGAACCGAGCATGCTGAAGACCGCGAATTTGGTTTCGATGATATCACATGGGTCTAGAAGCACTGAGGACGTTAGTTTGAGTGAGTACAGAAGAGGGAATACCCACTGTTGGAGACATTCGCCATAACATACTGGTTGCAGCTTGATACAATACCCGGCTACCGGAAGTGCTTGACCATCACGCAGTATTCTTGACCTTAGAGCTAGTCAGTCTAAATATCGCCCAAGGTGGGCCATACTATACTCACCAAGAATCCAATTTTGACAGTTTGAGCCAACGCCGGGGTTCCAAGCTGAGAACTGGTCTATACCAATGCCCCACGCAGCTATGAACTCAGCGCAAGTAAGCCCGTGGTCAGGCGTATCTGTCTTTCATGAACTCTGCTCCATGTTGCCCACTTCATCTACCAGCCCGACCGGCGTGGTGCCGTTTCCTAATTCTGGCTCTGCAGGCGCGGTGCAACTGGCTGAACTCGGCGCAGTCCAATACGTCGCAGCGCAGTAGAATATCGCAAAGGAAGCTCCAGGAATAGCCACGGTCGATACCAGGACTGTATTCCCCGCTGAGTGATAGCCCTCTAGGTGGCTAAGGTTCTACAACCTGGCTTTTCAGAGTTCGGTTGGGGGCTGTGTCGGATTAAGTGCTGCAGCCGTGAAAGGTCGGGCCGGATCGTTGCTTAGTCCAACAGGGACTACACAGGACCGACCCTTACGAACACCCTTTCCATACATCCGGGGAGCACGGCAGAATTTAGTCACCGAGAAGGATGCAGGTACGCAGAAGGAGCTCGCCTTCTCTCCGACAATTATGGATAGTCGCAAGGTCCGATAATCAATTAGACGACTGCCACCACTGCCTTTGCATGGATCTGCATCCTTTGCGCAAATACTTAGACGCCATAATTTCTACCTACAGTTTCGCTACCGAGCCGACGTTTGGCTAGCCGATCCTACTAGCAATTATACGCACCCGGCCCAATTCCCTAGATTTCTCGGAGTCCAAGCATTAATCAATGAACCACACCCTCGGAATCCTTAGGTCACTCTCATTCTGGAATATGAAAAACTTATTTGCGTTTGAACCTGCTATCTTCACGTAGCATTTTGCGGCGTCTTTGCTCCTCAGTAGAAAATGGACAGTCTTCCAGCCGGCGTCGATCTCTCCAAGGTACCTATCGCGCCCAACCCTAACGGCGAACCACCAAATTTCATCGATCCGTCCTCTCTCCTGACAGCCGTGGAGGGAGTTGGCATATCGCTCATTGTCGTGAGCGTGTCTGTGCGCCTGTTCGCTAACTGGCGGCATACGGGGAGGCTTAGAATCGATGACTGTATGGCCTGTACAAGTCTCCCGTCTCTGCACTGTGGCTGACACGTCCGTGGACAGACCTCTGCTTGCTCGGCGAGGTTATTGGCATTACAAACTGGGCCTTGAACTACAGTCGTAGGTCTGATCTTCTCACTAGTGAATGAACGCATCACTAGCCCCAGAGTGCGTCAAGTTCTTTGCACGAAGGCTGACATGGAGTTTAGTCGCCCGCGATTGTGCCGCCAAGCACACATGGGACGTCCCTGTCTCTCTTATAGCCTCGCAATCGACCCTCGAAGTGTGTGAGAGCCTTTCAAGCATTAGCCAACCTTGGAAGTGTCTAACGCGCAACAGCGAATAGGCCCCACTCAGGTGCTTGGTGGTCTCGCCTTGTGGGCTGTCAGAACAGCGATCCTAGTGCTCTTCATCCGCATCTTCCACAGCATCCGCTGGATGCGGATTACCTCGTATTGCCTCATCGTTATCACTGCGCTATTCTACGCCTCCAGCCTCATTGTGATCGTTGTCTCCTGCGTCCGTCGAAAAGACCAAGCTTCGCAAATCATCCCGCCAATGGAGACGCTCGTTATTGCCGCGTATGGCGTCCTCATCGATATCACCATCTTCGTTCTGCCGCTACCGAGTATCAGCAGCCTTCGACTAGATGCGCGCAAGAAGATTGGGATCGTAGTCGTCTTTCTAGTGGCTTTTCTGTAAGTCTAAGCCGTTAGAAGCGCTCTGAGGTGGTCTTTGCTGACACAACGCACACAGGACCGTCATCACCAGCGTAGCATCGTTCGCCTTCAGAGTCAAGCTTTATCTGGGCAACGATCTCGTGTGGAACGGCTTCAATATAGTCATTACGGGGTAAGGGCATGCACGTGCTATGCAGACCCACATCCGCCTCCCGTTTCCGTGCTGTCTGCGAAAGATATATCTCAAATAACTAACGCTACCACAGCTTCGCAGAAGTCTTCGGCGCCGTCATCGTTAGCTGCGCCCCCGCTTTATCCTCGTTCTGGAATCATTTCTTTACGCAGACGAAATTCTATGCCGCGCTGCGCTGCGGCTTCTCGCGCCGGAAGCGCATCGGAGCGAGTGAGAGCGGGAAGCCGAATGCCGGGGCCAGGAGAGCGATGTTTCAACGGACATTCCGTATTGTTAATGAGGAGTCGTGCGGTGCGTCTGGAGCGAAAGATGTCGATACCCTCGGGGACTCCGATGAGGGGTGTTGTTATCCGGTCGACGGGGATTGATCGGTCGAGAGCGAGCATGTAGGAGTGCATGCGGGAAGGAAACTTTTGCGTGAATTTCATTTCGGGCGCGTTATCCGGAGCTAGCGTGAGGGGAATTGGGCTCTTGATTAAAGTCGTGCGTCTTGATGGGATTATGAGATACTTTGTCAATGACGAACGCATGTGAGTAGTGTCTAGAATTCCATGCAAAGCTCCACTCGAGATACAGGTTTCAATGTTACAAGGCAGGGACCATCCAAAGATTACAAAGGTCCAAGCGATCTGGGGTACCTTGGGGGTGGTGCAGAGCGAGAGTTACTGTACCTAGGTAAATATACCGCAAGCGAAGAATCAGACACCGGGCGTTGGAATCCTGAAAGAGAAGACGAAGCGTAGAATTTAGATCTTGACGTTCATGGGTATATGAAAGGGAGCATTTCCATACAATCGACCGCCAAACGAGGCCAACAGGGAGAAGGAAATGACGTTACGTAGAACCCAGCGCATGCTAACCACAGCTGTAATAGGAGGCTTCGTCCACTTGCGTCGCCCACGTCAGCGATATCAACCTATGTGCATTGTCCGCATCGGATGCATCAAAAGACGTTGCGCAGTTTGACTGACTCCACGCAAATCCGCTGCAGGGATCATATCATTGTGGAGGCGGCGAGTGCATCAGACCCTGGCCTTCCGGGCGCACGGGGTGCGGGAGATGTCTAGTCTCCGTCCGCGGTGCAACGTACTCCGGAAGATCCGGCTCGTCGTGCTCATAGGGCGCTTCTTTGGCCTTATTTTCCTGCTTCTTTCGGCGGAGAAAGTAGAGGATGCCGAGGAGAGCGAAAACAACAAAGGCGAATACGCCGACGCCGATGCCGGCTTTTGCGCCTGCGGAGAGACTGGTCTTACCCGTCGATGCGTCGTCGGTGGTAGATTCTGTGGTCGCGCCGGAAGTACTCGTCGGCGCTGGAGTGGAATTGAGAAACGCTGTGACAGTCTTCTCGCCGTTTTCGCCGGCTTGGTCGAGCAGGAATTTGCAGTCTCCGCTGGGTGCTGGCCTTGCGCCTCGAAGTTCGGCTGTCCCATCCAAATCGCAGCTGTCATCGCCATGGGTTTGCCAGTACTCGTTTACAGCCCATGAGTACTGGGCTGTGAGATTGCACGAACTAAAGCGGTAAATAAATGCGCTGGGGAGATTTTGCGAGCTCGGATAAGTACCTGAAGGCTCCGTACTGGCCAGTTCCTCCATCCGCCACAAGACCAACACAATTCTGGGTAAGATTGTTCCCACAGGGCTCCATGATTTTGTTCAAGGCTGTCTCCGGATCGAGACTCTCTATACTTCCCTTCTTCGCGGTGCATAGCAGTGTGTCCATCATGCAAGAGCACAGCGGAGTGTACGGCTGTGGTGGGAGAAGAGGACTGGCGAACCGGACTGCGGGGCAGGCGGCGCCGGGGGTGGCCGTGGGAGTATACTCTGCTGAAGCGACAAAGGTGGGTGATACTGTGGCCATGACAGACGATAGGGCCGAATATGCTTCCCCGGGGATTATTTCTTCGCCGCCGGCGCCCACAGACACGAGGCCTATATCGCATCAGTTGGGGATGGCACGCTTGGCGGTGAAGAGGAATAAACTTACCCCAAGTAGAGTTCCTAGTTACCTCTTGGTAAAAACCCAGCACGACGGTACCACTTAAGCTCGCCGTCGCATTAATGGCAAAGAACCGGTATACGTACCCGAACGTTCGATCGTCATTTGATGGATCCGTAGTGTAGCATCCGGTTTCAATGCCGAATACGGGAATGCTGGCGTTGCGATACAATTCGATGGCCGCATCGATATCTGTTTGCGGCGTGCAACTTGTAATATCTGTGAGGTCGGCCATTGCAAGGCCCAGAAAATCTGCCTGCGCCTCTTGGCATGCCATATAACTTAGCTCTGTGTAGCCTGAATAAGGGTACAACATAGCCGAGGTAAAGCCAATGGGTATATCCCGATATGCCTTGTCGCGCATGTGCTGTTTGACATCGCGTACGGCTGCCTTTAGGAACGGTAGGGTCTGGTTATAACGTCTTTCCCCGACGTCAAACCCAAGCACGTTCGTAAAGCTAGCTAAAGAATCCACGACGCTAGTGTATTGAGCGAGAGTGAAGTCCATCCATCTACCGGTATACGGGTTTATGTAGGCGGTAGGGCTCCCCAGGGTCGTGACGACGTATATTCCGGCATCGGCTAGGGCGTTCATGCAAGTGGTATGGTCGGCATTGGCATCGACATAGTATATCCGGAGGACGTTGATGTTCAAGGCGGTCATGTAAGGGATGTCTCGCAGGCATGTGGGACCATCAGCGAGCGGATCGATTCTTTGCGTACTGTCGCCGCTGGCTATCGTAGATGGATCGTATGTGAGACCGCGGACCTGGATCCATCAGTCATTACTTGTAAAGCGGTGTTTTAAGCTAGACTTACGAAGAAAGCTGATCCGCTCGTCTTGTAGAAAAAGTGCGACCCTTTAATAACGATTGGATCTAATTCAGCCGTAGAAAATAGTGCTAGATGTAAAACTAGCAGCAAGTAGCTGAACCGACCTAACAAGACTTGCATTATGTCGCTTGATATGCTTCGTCCGCAGTCTTTGCGTAGGAGGCCGCCTGTTACTGTGGCATTTCAACAATTGAAACGAAAGCGAGGTGGGATCAACGAGCAAAATCGCAGAGGGTTACGGGCAGTGGCCAATACATCACATGGTATGAGACCGAGGGGATGCTGTGGCACAGCATGCGGCACAGTGCCATGCCCCCTGCCGATGAAACTCATCCTAGAACCGCGATTGGGCATTCTCTCTTGGCAAAGGATTGAGGGCGCAGATGGCCATGGCTGGCATGCAGTCCATACCCTATAAAATGCCGGGGGAGTCGGCCAAAAACATCAGGCAAAGCCCGATGCAGGCGAAGCAGCAACTCCCTCGTTAAAAGCCACAGTACCCATTAGGATACCGGGTTCGCATCAGTGAAGGGGGCGGTTGAGAATCCACGGGCGTCAATCAGCGGAAAATTTGACTTGAGGGTCGTTTAGTAGGTGGTGGCGAAATGCACCTCGTAAACACTCCATCCAGGGCGTACGGTGGGGTGGATCATGCTGAAGACTGGGCCGTATCGCTGAAGATATAACATTAGAATAGCCGCGTCCAGTCAGACGCAGGGCCAGGCCCTTCCGATGGATCCCCTAGATTTCGCTGTTTGGAAGCCTACATCATCGCGATGTTGATGGCTGAGCCATAAGCGCGGGACAGTCGCGTCACGAGCTTATCACTATAAGAGCCTGGACCGACGAAGAGGACGGTTTGGATCTCGTGGTGGTGGCTGCTACTCGGAGTGGGGCCGGAGTCGGTGTGGGCCCATGTTTGAGGATCCCTAGGCGGGCGCGAAATGATTGGGGCAGAGGAGTCGATGCGTGACGTGCAGGTATTGCCCGTGCTTCGCCGCAAGCGACATCGAGTATGATGGCAGTGGGCTCAACCGCGCAGAGTGAGATGAAGATTTGAAGGTGTTGACGTGGCGGACGGAAAGTGTGCTGATGACATAATGAAATACCGGCTCATCATTGGTCGGTTTTAGTGGCGTTCCTTTCAGAGTTGCAGACCCGCGACCGACGCCGGCTACCAGCAGTAAAATTATAACAGTGAAGAGCTAGAAGAAAGAGCGGTTATTCATGGATATATTGAAATCATAGTGTTGAGATTGGAGTATTAGCCATGGTTGATTCGTCGCGCCAGCGAATCTTCGCTCCCCGTACCACTTCAGCAGACTCCATACCAGCAGGGTGCCATTATCCCCGTCCTCCACGCTCTGCCGGGATACAGCATGATCAAGCTGAGTCGGGCCAGCCTCAGGTGCCTGAAAGCTGCTGGATAAACGGGCGCACCGCCAACACACATGGCCCCGCGGATAAACACGGCCCCGCAGACATTCTCCCCATCATCCATTTTTAAGTCTCATCTCCTGCTCTAATACCATAACCCTCATTTAGCTCTCGACAACGTAGTCCTCCACCCAACCAACTCTATACTCGCCGCCTTCTCCCCATCAAACTCAAACACCACCGTGTCCAGCGGCAGCCCCGCATACCTCCACGGATCACCCCAATTCCAGCTTCCACAATCCATATCCGCGAACGTGCTGTTCGGCCTCTTGCCATCGAACAATATCCTCCAGGTCTCCCTCGGCGCCCTTAGAGAATCCGGATCCGTCGGATACAGTCTCGCACTGAACTCGTCGCAAGTTGCACATCTGAGCTTCGCCAGCCGTTCAAGAACAGGAATGCTGTTGACGCCGAAAGACGTGATTGACATGCCTGGGCCGTCATCGAGCGTTAGGGTGATGCTGCTGTTGGATTCGGGCATCGAATAGGTGCCAGCGTATTTGGTCGTAGCTTGCAAGCGCGCCTCGTGGTCCGCAAACGCAACGAGCGGCTTGACGACCAAAGGCAGAATATCGACGATCGCTGCATCCGAGGTGTTTCCAGCGGCGCTGATACTGATTGCGATGTCGTACTCCGGAATCAGAACCGCGAAACTAGAATACCCGGCTACGCCACCTGCTTTCGTATAGAGGTTGATCGGGCGCGAAGCTCTCACGTCCAGGTCCGTGGGTCGTAGGATCTCCCACGGTGCGCCGACGAGTTGGTGAAGGGTTGGCAGCATGGAGCGCGGCTGGAGCCACTTTCGTGTCTCAACTGGCGAGAGCAGTTTGTGGTGGAGAAGGGCTTGGAGGAAGACAAGCATGTCGTTTGGCGTGCTCCAGAGTCCGCCTGCGGGATTGAAGTTTCCGAAGTTAGGAACGGCCCATTGCGCCCCTTTTTGAGGTAGAACGGCGCTTTTCGGCTCCTTTGGCATTTCGAATGTGGAGTGCGTCATTCCGATGGGGTCGAAGATGAGATCTTCAATGATGCGATCAAACGGCTTCGAGTGTGCGGATTCGAGTGCCATCCCTAGGAGGTTGTATGCGATGTTGGAATACAGTGGCCCGAAATTGGGTGAGTGCGGCCAATACGCTGGATGGTTGAACATGTCGAGGACTTCTGAGCGCGTGCATACGCGACCACCTGGAAATGGATCACAGCCTGGAAGTGGTTCCTGTATAACACCCATACCTAGTTGCACAGGGTTGAATCCGGGGATGAAGGAGAGATCGCCTACGTAGCCCTAGCACCAGGTTAAATCCCAGTTGCCGAAGCTCGGAGAGATGCAAGGATCACGTACAAACCTCCCAAGGCCGCTCGTCTGCCCCGCCAATGCCCCAATCGTCACTTCTCCATAGCTTCTCGCATCCAGTTCAGGTATATGTTTCGTTATCGCATCCTCCCACCCAATCGTCTCCTTACTCAGCAGCACTGCCAGTACCGTGAACAGCTTCGTCACACTCGCAATCCGGAACTTAGTCTCGTGCAACGGCTCGTGTGGGGTACTGTAGCCGGGCAAACCCGAAGCGTGCACCTCAGGAGAGGGCTGAGCTGAATGTGAAGATCCCTCCGCCGCATGCGCATAGTCGATCAGCGTCAAGTTCCCAATGGACGCTTTAACCACAAATGTGGTGCTGGCGTACCAGTCATACGCTTCCAGAGAGTGGTCTGGAGTGCATGGCGATCGATCAAAGGGGAGGAATGGAGGCGAAGCCAGCGGACGGTCGGGTGGTGGAAGGGATGGCCCGGGTGGTGGGCAGTACGCACGTCTAGCTTGCGCGGCCTTCTCTTGCAGCACGTTTTGTTTCTCGTGCTCAATCACTTTGTGGAGGCCGTATCCTAGTATAATGGGGAGTGTGCAGTACCAGGTATAATCGAGAGTACGCTTGACGCCGTATTTGAAGACAAAGAAGAGGCAGAGTTCGATCAGAGTGTAGCCGAAGATTTCGAGCCACATGACTTCTTGGCTACGAGTTGGCCCTCGTTTAATTGAGCGTTACCGCGGAGGTGGAGTTGGAGGTGTGGAGTGGAGATGAGATGACGGCCGTTGCATGAGCAGCTGTGTGGCGCAGCAGCTGTCTACAGGCATCGAGTGGATTCGCTTGGGAGGCATCGACATGGGGGTTCCCCAGTCAACGTGGAAATCTTCTGCGACGCAAAAATTACGCCCACCCTTTTGTCGCGATAAAACCGCTGGTCTCTTAATCTATGCTCCCGAAGAGCCCATTATCGTATACAATCGACAGCTACGCTAAAGGCGTGATTGTTCGGAGTACCATGGATAGGCAGCCTCGGTACGTAGGAAACGAGTCTAACTGTCGATAAATTCGAAGAGGCCTATTGGTAGGACAAAGACTCAGGGGGTGCGAATGGGCGATGTGGTTGGCTACATTCCCGAGATTTTCAGAATTAGTCAACGCTGATTGGCTGGTGCCAAACAAATACGAAGAAATTCGGCGTCGCAGATAATTACCAATGGAGTAGTGCTGAACCTGCTCTGAACAATTTTCAGAACTAACAGTGCCGGTTAGCACATATAAGTAATATATGTCTTCCCGTTTTGTGCCTGCTGGTCTGAAGATAGGACTATCGGCAACCCTTCTAGTGGAGTCGGTCGTGGATCCGCCTTGCTCTTATTGGGAATGGGAACTTAGTGTCGGACCATTTCGAGCCCCATGTACATTAAAGTAGTTTAGATGGCTCTAAATTCGGTCAGTCATCGGCAATGTGGTGATGATCTACCTTCGGGGACTCATGGTTAAGTCTTACCGTTCCCGCGGGTTAGGCTTGATTGCGCCCCAACCTTCGAAGCCCGTGCCAAGCTTCCTACACAACTGCTAGCCTTGCACAATGGCGCTTATCCGATGGGACAGCGAGCGAAATGTGTCGCACAGTGGGTAGAGGCCCGTGGGGCCAGCCTCGTGGCTGCACAGCCTTGAAAGGACACGATCGTCGCGTTAATCCCCATTCGGTAATGCCGCATCGCAACGCCGACCATGAAATACCGTACAATACCACAGCCGCCAGTCTCGCGTTCTGTTTCTGCTTCCGCGGAATAAGAAAAAATGCGATGGAGCGCATCCTCGAGCTCGTCGAAGGCGTTCCGGAACTGCCTAGCGAGCAGATATACTGGCTTATCGACCATTCGTCTCGGGTGGATAAGACAAGCTTCAAGGTACGAGCCATGCCGCTGGCGGCTGCATGAGAATGGATGGAAGCGTTGACGATGTCGCAGGTTCTCACGATACTCCTCACAGTCTTCGCCGTTTTGGCTTCAACAGCACGCCTCCTCTTCCGCTACCGCAGCGAGCATCACCTAGCCCTCGAAGACTGGCTCGTCCTCTTCGCAACAATATGCCTCGTCGCAGAAACAGGCTTGGTCTACGCTTTCAGCCGCATGGTGTACTTTATTGACGGTGCAACACTGAATCTCCCCGTCCTGGCCTTCATCGGCAAAGATGCAGCGCTCACGAAAGAGCTGCTGACTGCGGGGCCATCGACGCTGGTTGCGTATTTTACGCTGGGATGGATCACGATTTTCTCGATCAAGTACAGCTTTTTGGCGCTGTTTTACAAGATGCTGAGGAATGTGAGTCGGAATTTGCTGGCGTATTTTTGGTGCACGGTTGCCGCGACAGGGATGGCATGCGTGGTAGTGATTCTAGAGAGCTTCATTCTTTGCCCGCATTTTGGGGCTGATGCCGGTGAGTGTGACAGACGCGGTGAGCGATCGGAAGCTAATGGCGGTGCAGCGCAATGTTTTCTGAAGAACAACTACACATTTAGCATCAGTACCGGAGTCGTAGTGCAAGCGCTGGATATTGTGACTGACCTTATGAGTGCGTATTGTGGAATAGACTATCCCGCTTCTGCCTCATTACTGACGTTTGCAGTTATTAGCATTCCGATCATCCTTCTCAAGATGTCGCACTTGCGTCTTCAGCACAAGGTACGCATCGCCGTCGTGCTCTGCCTCTCCAGTATATGTATCATCCTCAGCATTGTCCGGCTCGCCGGAGGCATCCACCGCAACGTCTTCGGGAATCTCCAATTCAGCACTGCGTGGATATCGTTCGTGCTTCACTGCGAAGCCGCCGTCGCCGTACTGGCAGGTTCCGCGCCGGCTCTCCGCGCGATATACACATCACATCAGAATCGCCGGACGATGACCATGACCGACGATGAGAAACCGAAGTCACTAATGTCGAGAGCGATGACCGTTCTCGGTTCGGTAAGACGCACTAAGCCTACATTGCCGACCCAAGAAAGGCCTCGGGCTTCGATAGCCCGCTGGAGGGAATCCATCATCGCCATCATGCCGCGGCGGACTCGGAGTCGAAGCAACCGCCCACTCGCCAATAATCCGGAAGGCCGAAATGGCTCAGAGGACAGCGGGATCATCCACCCGGGAATAGCATACCACGATTTCCAGAAGCAGGAGAAGAACCGGATCAGGGTGACGTATGAATGCAAGGTGCTCAGTGAGTCGGCGTCTTCATACGCGCA
The DNA here is from genome assembly GCF_010094035.1 of Trematosphaeria pertusa. Taxonomy (NCBI): domain Eukaryota; kingdom Fungi; phylum Ascomycota; class Dothideomycetes; order Pleosporales; family Trematosphaeriaceae; genus Trematosphaeria; species Trematosphaeria pertusa. The sequence goes on along the minus strand of NW_022987221.1, from coordinate 84,829 downwards.
CAAGTCGCTGGATCTGAGCGAGGTATATAACAGCTTTTGTGCTACGAGACGTGTGCTGACAGTGACAGGCGACGTCGCATACTGGAACGATATTATCGGCCCCTAGTTCCCCTGTGCCTGAGATATCTAGCCAGATGGTGGATCTAATGATTGACGAGCAATTTGGGAAGGTCCGATCTGGTATGCATGTTTAGCAATCAGACATAATGCAGAATGTGAGGTGCAGTCCTCGTATGTACAACTTTGTTTTTCAGTCGTGACTGTCCGAGTCCCGTTCAAAGTTGCTATTCGCATCAATTGAACCCGCAGGACCAGTACTGGTGATCCGGCAGCGACTATGGTTCGTCCGATTTGATGGATAGGAGATTGAGGGGCCTGCGGGAAGCGAGAGGTTTCGGGCCCAAAATGCCGGAGAACGAGTTACTAGGCTTTCCCTGCCTCGACTACAAAGGTGTGCGAGGGGCGACGCTAATCTTGGCATGAGCTGTTTTGGGGGGCAGGAAGGGCGATGTAGGAGGTGGATGTGACACGGTTCGCTTATGTCATCGATAAATTACGTCATCTGACCCTTCCACATGCCTGTTGAGACAGCGATGCAGTACCTGGACCAGCCAGCACCACACAACACCCTCATTCTCATACGCTTCATCAGCGGCGCTACGGAAGCTGCGTGTTCACCTTCTCAATAATTGACCACCTTGCCACTGATACGTGGCGTGCCTGGAACCGAAATCTTCATTCAACGCTAATCGAAACACCGCATCTGCAGCAAGGGCCCAATATTAGGGCCCCGGGATCGATAATTCCAAGGATGGGCCTCCCTGAATCGAACTCCGATACCATGGAACAAGGCCGTCATGCCATAAATATGTACAATCCAACAAAGAGAACTCCGAACCCCACGCTATGAATGCGCGACCAAACCAGGGCTCCCATGCTATTTTATGCCACGCTCAGTTTTCGTCATCAGAAAATCACACGGCTTCCCAATTATCCTTTCGATTGCCCTGTTGAAGGGAATTCGAATTCGCGCTTCCCGGTTTGAAGGCAACGGAGTCAACCCGAACGGCATCCTTTCCGCTGGGAAGAGAGCCATCGCTGCTACTCCTCTGGTCTGCATCCTCCTGCATATCCGGAAGGGAGATGACGAAGCTGGGCTTTGTCAATTGATGCTCTTTCAAGATGCCGAACTTCTTCAGCAACTGCTCGGCGGGCGACTTGAGGCACGGCAGCGAGCACGCGATGATACCGACGACTTCCTCGAGCTTGGCGAACACGGACGGCTTCATGGTGTCTTGCATAGGGTCGCCTTTTCCAAAGTCGTTGAACGTCGTCATCTTAGCGCAGGTGATGGCGGTTGCGAGCAGACCGAGCGACATGAGGACGCCGATGAGTATCTTCTCGCCTGTGGATCGGGACAGGCTCCGGACGAGCTTGATGGGCATGAGGGAAAGAATGAGGTCCATTGCGACATATATGGCTACATGGGATTAGCAACAGAGACTTGCAATCAGAGCAAGGAATCATACACGCAATGGCCCAGCCGTAGTCGACGATCGCATTGATGTCCCAGCACTCCACGTCACCGACTTGTTCCCAGGCATACGAGATCGGCCTGCACTGGCCGAACTGGATAACGACGTAGCTCGAGGAGATCAGTGACTGCAGTCCCATGATGCTCCACAGCGTCCACTTCCACCATCGCTCCTGGCCGAAACGGAGTAGCGAAGCCGCAATGGAGAGCCGGACGAAACATAGGGTGAATATCCACACTGTTTGGAGCGCAAACTGCAACTTCAAGCTGGCTACTACTTCTGCTGGGGTGAGATATGCGATGGGTTTGCCCCATCCATAGGCGATCGCTGCCGCTGCGATGCATATGTTGGTGAGCGAAAGGGGCTGTATGATGGTCAGCGTTGCGCTCTCTTTTGACGCCCGGAGAACAGACCTCTGCGACGACGATGAGCCAGTCGTCAACATACAACCTCCCCGTCCTCCTCAGTCGTGTGTATATGCGCATGACGACTAGACACAGCGCGACGGCACCCAGTATTGACACCGGGATCAACCACATGGTCGAATTATTCGAATAGGGCGGCATCTCGGTAGCCGACGTCATGGTGTTCTCGTCGGATACGACAAGGTCTCCCTGCGCTTTAACAAGTCTGACAGCGCGTGTCGGGAGCGGACAAGAATATTTCGAAGCGTAGTGCGACGTTCAGTTCAACCGGACCGTCCGCAAGGTTATAAGGCCGGCGGCGGCTCGTTCGACGGCGCGCAATACATGCTGCGGGCGGAACGGGAGGAACCCAGTTTAACTTTGGAGGCTTCGGGGAGCAGCGCTCGAAGCATTCATAAAGTTTGCCAGCTCGATGCTGCTGCTGCAGAGGCGAGGCCTTGCGCAATTCGACCATCGGCGCGATTGAGCCGTTGGGCGGCCTGGCACCTGAAAATAAGATTTGCGAGCCCTGGAGCGCACCATGGATGGTGGCGTGCCGCTACAGGCTTCACGCGGGCGCGGACGCGCGCATTCCGGGTCTTCCCCGCGCGTAGTTCGCGGGGTTAAATGCGGTTTCGGAGTGGCTGGCACGACTCCGGCTTGGTGGATGCTGCTCTTGGCTTAGCGAACGTCCGCCTGGAACAGCCTTCGAGACGATCCTCGGCACGTCTTGACGCGGTGGTACGATGGCGATCCCCCTGAGTCGTGGTCAAGCGTTTGAGGGGTTTTCACCGCATTTTCCTCAGGTGTGGGCACCCTCCAAACAGCTCAACCTCCTCTACACTTACGTTTACAGTAACTCGAGCGATAGCGGACGGCGAAGGAGGGAATCCCTCAAGTTTGGGTGCACGATGAGACACGTCTCGCGTGGTCTCGGCTGGCGCCTGGGAAGGGTTTACCCGCTGGCACTCGCGTTCGAGGCACCTCGGGTGCGGGCTTTCTGGCGGCCAAACTTTACCCGCATCCCCGGTCCCTGGAGCTGAAGACATCTCGCACGATCCTTCGTCCATCCTCATCACGATGTGATTCGGAAGCTTGAGCGGCGGCATGCGATTGGTGGTCTCTCACGGATCCGAAATCTTATCGAGATCGGCTGGATGCAAGAGACGAGTCAACAAAGGCTTCAACACGAGAGAATAACATGCAAAATCCCTTGGAAATTCAACTCTACGAGCCTTTTGCCTTTTCTGCCTCTTGCTCGTCGCTTGGAGAACGGGAGGAGCGAAGGAGGAGCAATGCGATGTTGCTTAAAAAAGGCGCAGATTGATCTATCATTGGAAATGACACCGGCAGTCATTCAGTGTGCTATCGCAGTCCTGAACAATGAGGCATTACAACCCTCATTCATACGGGCCGACTGCGGAACTTGCCGAATACCTCCTACGCGTCGCTATTATTGATGGCAACAGATTCAGCCATCGCTCCTCCTGGCCACCAATATCGCCATTACCGTCATCATTCCGCTTTCCAATCCCCTAGGAGAACGCCTCGATTTCCGGAAGCTATTGATACATTTGCTTCTTCGGCGGAGAAGTCGTCGTGCCAGGCGTTCCGGCTAAGGTCCTCGTCAAGCATCCGCTACACGCTTAACACCAATCTCAGTAGTAATGGGATGCAAGAACCTCAGGGGCATCCAAATTTCCACAACCACCTTGTCAATTATAGATCACTAAGTGTATGCGTAGGATTTCGAACCCAGGGTCAAAAGCCACCAGCCCCTGACCGCAAACTGCCACGCGTTCGTCTGCTTTCTGAGCCGAATTAGCAACTTCGTCATCACGGCCCTCTACTCACAAGCGCAAGAATTTCTACGGTCAGACCATCCGATAAGTCTCCCGACTCCACTGTGGCGTTCCGATCTTTGCGGTTCTCCTTGCGCAGTTGATGGGCCTCAGCATTGGCCTAGCGAGAACGATCTACGAACTAAGCTTCAGCTTTACTGAAGCGGAGAGCACGTACTTCATGTATCGTTCGGCGGAAAGAACATGGGGGTGGATGCGAGGGGAGGTCGAGATTTGAAAACCTGCGCTTGGTGTTGGACATCGCCAGGCATGAGCAGATCCATAAGAGCGATATCCCCATCGCTCTACGGACATTAATCGTCCGTCTCAATAGCCAGGAATTCTCTCATCATCCGAACCGGGCTTGCTTCGCCGAATGCGATGCGGTGCGGTTGACGTGCTGAGCCTCCAGCTCCTAGTCGGCGCCCGACAACGGCTTTGCTGTAGTGACTTCTGTGGCGCAGTCTCTTCCAGATTTTCGGCGCTCAGTTGACGGGCCATGCTGGCGGAAGGAAAATGATCTGGTGAGCTCATACTCCCTTGGCCGTCGCGTGATCTTTCAGAGCACTGCCACCTTGTAGGCGAACACCATTTAAGCGGACACAATTGCGCTCACACTTTCCCACATGGCTCCATGCATATTTGCGGCTGCCTGTCTACTTTTGTTCGCAGCAGTGCTTTTGTCAGCGGCATTGCTAATTATCCACATCTGTTTCTCGCGTTGCTCTTTATAGGCCAACCATATTCGAGACCGCAGGGCTCTTCTATCGACCCCGTCCAGCCGAGTCAACGGTCCCAAAGACGCGGATGGACTACAATACCACTTCAACTGAGGACTGTCCACCGGACCTATACGGCATGGTCGTAGCCCGACGTTGGTTGAAAACATGCCAGACAAAGCATCCGATATGTAGCACCGCATTCATCCTTACAGACGGTGGCTGCGAAGAATCGGACGTATCTTCCAACCCAGCTTTACTACTACCTAGACGACTGCTAGATGTAGGCCCTCATGGCTCGGAAGACGTGAAGCTGATCAACACGGACACGGGCGCTGATAAGGAATACCGGTATCTGGCACTCAGCCACTGCTGGGGCGACGCATCAAAGGTTAGAAAGACAACTCTCTCGAATCTTCTGCAGCATTGCGAAGGAATCCAATGCTCAACGCTCTCGAAGACATTCCAGGACGCAATCCTCGTCACTCAGCTTCTAGGATTTCGCTTCCTTTGGATTGACAGTCTTTGTATCATTCAAGATTCCCGTGAGGATTTCGAGCTTGAGTGTGCGCGTATGCATACCATCTACCTAAACTGCGATTGTATGCTTTCCGCATCCGATGCCAGAAGCGGTGACGAAGGTTTTCTCACTTACTGGGAGAGGGGCAATACCGGACAAGCTGAAGGAACAACAGCGCCCCCAAAGCCGAGACCCGCTCTTGATCCCGAATCAGCTTGTACCGTTCGAATCCGCCAAGGAATCAGCTGGCGTCAATGGTCAACGCTTCTGGCTGGGCCCTTGAGCACGCGTGGCTGGACTTTCCAGGAACGTCAGTTGGCCCCGCGCATCTTGCACTATACAAGACATGGAATGATGTGGGAGTGCCGCTCCTGCATAGGCGCTGGCGACTCCACGGTCTTGCAGTACCGAAGGACTTCTCACAAGCTAGACGACTACCGAACGATTTCTCACAAGCTGGACGACTACCGAAAGACTTCTCACAAGCTGGACGAACAGCCAAACCCAAGCACGCCTAGGATGCACTACGTCCCGTACGCTAAGCTACCGGACTTATTCCGCATCCTTGACGGATCGCCGGCCCAGGTTGGAGAGGATATTATGGCGCAATGGCTCAGCTTGGTCGACGATTATTCCAGAAGGAATCTGACATTTATTAAGGATAAACTACCAGCTATTTCTACCCTCGCAGCAATCGTCTCTTACATTTCTCCGGAACCAAGTGCATACCTCGCGGGCGTTTGGGCTTCCGATTTGGCTCGTCAGCTATATTGGCAACCAAAACCACGAAGCTCCCAAGGACGTACAGCGCACGCGGCGAAGGTCTTCGACCGTTTCCCGTCGTGGTCTTGGACGTCCTACAATGGGCCGATCACGTATGCCGTAGCGGAGTTCTTCTTCACGGACTACATGTACCACCGTACAGAGAAATACGAACCACATGCGGTCTTCAGATTCCTCTCGAGCGACGTCCGACCCCAAGGTCATGATCACTTTGGAGACATTGAAGGAAGGCAACTAGACGTGTATGGGGAGTTCGTGGATGACGCGAATCCAACATTCAAGACATCGAACTACTCGAAACATCCAGTCCGGTCGGATCTGAGGGTGAACTTTGATGACGGAGAGACGCATTAGCAGTTCCGGGGGGGTTGCACTATCTGCACTTGATGCAAGGCACGTCAAATGAAGGGCATTGTGCGCTTGGTCCGATCCTTCACCCAGCTGCAGGGGGCAAGTTCAAAAGGGTGGGGACATTTCTTGAGGTTTGGGAAGAACCCGTAGTGAAGCCTAAACCGATTCAAGGGGGCCGTATCAGCCTCATCTAAGGTACCCAAGAAGTCAGTCTACGCCAAGTTACTCCCCCTCGACTCGAGTCGCAAAAGGGACAACAACGTTGTTATTAGCCACGATCATCAATGATATATGATAAGAAGCCCTTACACACGGACAACGGGTTGGGAGATGGGAAAATCCGGCTGTGGGCTCACCGTCCCCGTTCAACTTCTATCGTCGCGGAGAGTCGCTGTGAGAATAGGTGTCGCGACTTCGAGAATCAATCATACCATCAGCGCGAGACTACGAGAAAGAGATAGACGAGATGCCGCGCCTTGTCTACACCCATTGCGCGAGGGTTCGCGGGCGTGGCCTGATACATTCGCTGATGTCTGGCGCATGGCGAGCATTTGGTCAACCTCAGGTCTCGGTATGCGAAGGTTTGCTTGCTTGAGGACTCGCCAATCTTGCGAGGAAATGGTGTCAATGGCGCTCTCATCCGCGATGGCAGGCACGGACTAGGAGCCGACCCTTCAACAGCTCGCCCTCAAGATCCGCTCCGTTTGGAAAAGTGCCGGGTCAAAAGCCAACGTTCCCACGATTGCGTTGTCTCGATGTCCTCCGTATCTCCTCTACAAGCATCGCACGCTCACAGAACCGTGCTGTTTCTTACCTCGGTTCACCGCGACTCGCATCGTCATCCCGCTATGCACTAGTCTAGCGTCTCGATAGTTCCCTTCCGCCTGTTCCTCGGCTCGGCCCCTGTGTAGCCACATCCGGCATAGATCGTCGCAGACTTCCTATTTCAAATGGCGATGTTCGCTTGGTTCGGAGGATCTGGCAAGCGGGTGCCGATCGCAGAACGCTCCCTCATTTCCCCCGCATTCTGATTGGCGGTGATATTCGATCCTATATAAATCCGATGGTTCATCATGCTTAGGCCTCGTGGCCAGGTCTGTGCCTGGGGGATTAGTATCGCCTTGTTTCTTAGATCTTACAAAGAACAGGGAGGGAACAGGGAGCGGGCAGAGATCTGCTGAATACTTAAGGTCGGCCCACCGATCGGGTAGCAAGACGAGAGACAGGACGGCTGCGCGTCGGTCCTCTTCCTCCCAAGATGCCTTCTCTCGTCCCATTTGGCCTGTTCGTTTCATTCTATCTCTACTTCTCCGCAAATGCAGCTCCGGCACCTGCTCCAATCCCCGCTCCGCGCCCCATAACAGCACCCGATCCGGACCCTCAACTGCTCTCCGGCGTCGTCGCCCCGCTCGGAGACGCAGTTGGAGCGCTTTCCAGCGATCTCATCGACGTCCTGAACAACACGTTAGACAGACTCCTGGATCCCCATCCCACAAGCACGCCAGGAAGTATCGACGATGTCCTCGTCTATCTACAAAACCGGTACGATGGTAGGCCAACGGGATACATAGGGAACGGTCTGGACTATGTCGCCAACGGTATCTTCGAGACCACTCTAGACGTCCAGGGACTCCAAGGCGGTACGATTGATGATAGTCCGGCGGGAATTAACTCCTTCGCGAATAGTAACCCGGCTCCGCCGACGGAGATATATCCAAAGGCTAGCCCGAGCGATGCGCCATATTCACTTAGCGAGTCACAACTGCGGTCTGCGATTTACATCCCATCGACCTTCAACGCCCAAGATGCCCCAACCCCCGTCCTTCTCGTCCCGGGCACGGGCGCATTCGGCGGAGTGAACTTCGAAGGCAATTTCGCCAAGGTCCTTGCACAGGATCCCAGCATCGGCCAAGCTGTCTGGCTCAACGTCCCAGGCGCCATGCTCATGGACGCCCAGATCAACGCCGAATACATCGTCTACGCCATGAACTACATGCATTCGCTGACGGGTAACACCGTCTCAGTGATCGGCTGGTCGCAAGGCAACCTCGACGCCCAATGGGCACTCAAGTACTGGCTGTCGACGCGCACGTCCGTCCGCCAGCTTATTTCCGTGTCTCCAGACTTCCACGGGACCGTCCTCGCGAACCTAGTGGATCTAGGCACAGACCTCGGCGTCGTCCCGATGTCGCAGGCGGTCCTCCAGCAAGAGTATGATAGCAACTACGTCACGCGCCTCCGCGAGAACGGCGGCGATTCCGCCTACGTCCCAACGACCACCTTCTACTCCGCGCTCTTCGACGAGATCGTCGAGCCGCAGCAAGGCATCGGCGCATCTGGCTTTCTCAACGACGCGCGCAGCGTCGGCGTCTCGAACAACGAAATCCAGTCCGTCTGCGGTGCCACGCCCGCCGGCGCCTTCGGCACTCACGAGTCCCTTCTATTCAATGGCCTCGTGGTCAGTCTTGCGATCGACGCGCTCAGGAACGGCGGGCCGGCGGATGCGAGCAGGATCGATTTGACGGCCGTGTGCCAGCAGGCTGTGTATCCGACGCTGGATCTTGTCGATGTGCTGGAGACGGAGGCGCTTATTCCGCTCGCTGGGGCGAATATTCTGGAGTATATTGTGGGTTTGATGGGGACGACGACGGAGCCGGTGTTGATGGGTTATGCGGCGAGCTAATATGGGACGTGTACGTATGCAATGAGTAATGTTTTTCAATTTGAGCACTGGTTCGTGGATAAGAGGAGGCCCTAAAGTGAGGATGCTTCTCATGGGAGGGTAGAAGTTTGACCATGGACTGAGGGAAGCGTCCCAAGCGGGACGAAAACTGCGCACTTAGTGACGATATGTGCGCGATCCTACATCCGGCTGGCTCGCCTCACCACACTACACCACAGACTGAAGGAGTTGAAATGCGGAGGATTTGGAAAAGGATTTCTCCCGGCTTGTCTCCTTCCCGGAATTATGCAGACGCGAGCACCCAATGATCTCTTTTTTTGCGGTGTCATGTAGTTCCGTTTCCTATCCCCGCCCTCGACGATTGGTCAATTTCTTGCAGGCATGCGGTACGCCTATTCTACAATTTCTTTAACGTTCCCGGAAATAGGCGACGAAAGATACTTATTCCCACGCTTAAGAGATTGGGGGGCATGCACGACTCACGTCCTTTCGTCCTCCCAACTCGACATCACGAGTACCACCAGTTAGGCGAAAGTTCCTCAAAGAGGGCGAATGAAGCTCAGAGTTTGACGGACATGTTGCGGATATAATGATGTTCGCGGGATTTTGACACGGATTGTCTACTTTTTCCATTTTCACTTCAGCACGCTCCGTGCATTCTGCTTGTTTGCGCTCCTAGGAAGGTTTAGTGGTAGGTGCCTTCTGTACCAGTGATGCAAATAATAAGATGAAGGAGAATAACATTAAGCCATGCCATTGGGGGAAGCGATGAGTGCGGCCCAGCTATGTCAGTGTGCTTTTCTCCATTCTTTGTACTACTGGCCCTCGAAGTAGTTCTACCCTATTATTTGATACATGGTGACAAATATGCAGGTTTCAAGCTCTTTTACTCTCGGCAGTTACATTTTCAGCTGTAGCTAGTGTATCTTTTTTTCACCAGAGCTCTCGCGCCCGTCTAGGTCAACTCGGCGTATCGTTTCAATCGGTCATCGCATTCCGAGCACGGTTGACCTACCAGCGATTTGAACAAAAGTGGGACGTCGTAGTATTTCGGTATTGGACAGGCAATCGCACTCCTATTGGAACAGGCCTGAAAGTGGTCGATAGCCACTTGAAGAAACTCAGACACCTTATCACCGCCGACTACTTTGTGACGATAAGTGGTTTCCCAACCTATGGGGACGGGCAGAGCCTGCCGGACCCCGTGTTTCTGGCAGATATGGAACAGGTCGAGCGAAGTCAAGCCGCCGACCTTTTTCAGTCCTGCGAAGATTGACTTCCAGGTCCCGTCTGTTAGGTGGACGAACTTGACGCCGAAGGTAGTGAGCGTCCGCGCGTTGTCATTGACAAAGCGCCGTAAGCGCCCGCCGCTAACGTATACGCCGTTTAGGTTAACAGCCGTGAGCTGCTGATATGGAGTCGTTGAGATCATGTAGAACTCGGCACTGCATGCATTGCACACGCGCAATCGAGGGCTTAATGCACATCCGAAGAGACGGACGCTTTCAACGTCGGTCAGAATCCGAAGGAGGCGAGCGACGCGGTATTGCGGAGAGTAGCTCCGGTTATGGGGTCGACTACCCGGTTCGCCTACGTTAATTGCCCGGACGCAAGGCGCGCATGAAGCGAGCCCTTGCATGTACTCGAGCGAAGTAGCCTCTAGGGATTTCGGATCGATGTGGAGGTGGGCGATTCTGCGCGGAAAGCCGGACATGGCGAGAGCATGCAGGACGGTTGGGTCTCCGAAGTGGATATCAACGTGTTCCAGTTGCGCCGCATCTGCTAGATTACTGAAGATATGCGCGAGCAGATAAACAGCCTCGGCAGATTCAGCGAAGCGCGCATCTTCTTCCCACTGTAAATAGGCCTGGGCTTGCTCGTTTACGGTCTTATGCTCGTTTCGCAACTCGGGAGGGAGCAGCCAGATGCGTCGGAGAGCGTCTCTCATCCCTGGGATGTTCGAGAGGTGCAGGAGCACATTTAGGTCTTTCCATGTAAGTCGGACTTCCGCGTCCTCGAATAAGACCCTGTGCCGAACCAACGTGTCGTAGACTGTCTTCCAATAGAGCTCTCGGCAAGTCAGACGTAGCGCGTGAAAGTCGGCATGTTCGTAGCAGATGGAACCGCTGTGCCTGTATTGGCCCAGGAGACGACAAATGCGACTGATAATCTCAGTTGGCAATGAAGGAAGCGTAGGTTTTGAACCGACCTTAGCCATGGTAACATTGAGAGCGTGCTGTGAAGGGGAAGCGGTCGAGTCCATTGTAGCCGAGGACGGTTGCGTGCTCCGAGGTTGGGTGGCCGTGGTCAGCGAGCTTGCAGATGGAGCAGCTTAAGTACCCCGAAGAGACCGTACGAGCGAAAGAGGCTAGCGTGCCTTCATCTACAACGCAGATATGTGACGGTGAAAAGAAGAACACTGGAGCGGTTGAAGAACACTGGAGCAGTTAAAGGATACTAGAGCAGTTAAAGAACACTAGAGCGGTCAAAGAACACCAGAGCGGTTAAAGAACACCAGAGCGGTTAAAGAACACTAGAGCGGTTAACTATTAGCTCCGAGTTTCGAGTCTGCGGTATCCCAGCTGGAAGGGAACCGGCACTCTGCTTACGATGGATACATGGGTTGGTGGCGGTAACGTACCGACGCACCACGCAGTTAAAAGTCTTCTTAAACCCTGAGCCCACCTACGTCGAGCCCTTAGAGCTACCTCCTCCTCCGGCCCTAAAGCCGAGCATAATACACGGCAGCGCCACCTAGTAGCACTGTCGGAATACCGATGCCTATCCCAACGCCCAGGGCGATGTCGTCAGACTTCTTCGACTCGGTGTCGGTGTCACGTCCGCTGCTACTGTTTGGGGTTGGCTGCGTGACGTCGTCGTCGATGGAAGTGGAACTGCGGCTGCGGAAGTCAGAGTCCGAGAGCGAGGATCCGTAATAGCCGGTGACGAACGTAAATGCAGACTGCGTGGAATCCAGAAGCGATGCTCCCACTGACGTTCCCGACGAACTTTGCAAATTCGAAGACTCAAAGGCCGGTAAGCCAGTCGCCCTCAAGGCAAAGCAGAACAGGGAGTTTTACCTCCGCGCCATCCGTAGACACAACATCTGACCCTCCTCCCGACGAAAGCCCCCAAGTCAACTCCGCACCGACACTAGTTTTCGCAGCGCTGCTGCCCTCAGACGTGCTTATCAGCACCGCACTAGTTATTGCAGCCGCAGTGGGTCCTTGCGATGTCTCTGCGGCCCCCGCATTTGCGGAACACGCCGCGAAGTATGCTGTCTTAGCGGCGCTTTGCTCGACGAAGACGAAGCCGAGAGAGCTGCACGCTGAGCGTACGCAGGTTGTCATGTAGTCGAGCGCGGTGGCGGAGTCGCTGCAGTACGAGGATGTGGCGTCGGCTGCGCAGGGAGAGAAGCATGGGTTTGCGGTCTGGCTGTTTGTTCGACTGCAGAGGGTGAGGACAGCGGCTAGAAGGCTCGCGAGGAACATTGCCTGTGGGTGGGAACGGTGGTGGTCATGGATGACGTAGTAAGGATGAGTAGGGAATTAGGGACCGGGGATGTGGATTGGGTGATAAGGCTGGTGCCTGGGTAAATATTTGGGTTAGATGTGTGAGCCTCATTGCGTGAATCGTCGGGTGAGCGTGGACAAGGCTGGACAGGTGATGCACCATCACGCCATGACGAATAGGTATGGCTGCCGGTTGGATCCCGAAGGGGTAGTTGTGGCGTCCGAGCTGGGACGGATACGAGAAGATCAATACCATTTAAGACGCGAGTTCGTGATTGCACACTGACCGGTGAAGTGATTCGAGACGACCCTAACAAACCCTCCCTAAAAAAAATATTTTGAGAGTCGAACACAGACGGTATACCCAACAGTACGCAATATCCAGATCACCGTGTTCATCTCACAGCTTCTCCCCCAGCACACCCTTCATATCCCGCTCAACGTCGTTCAAATACAGCCATGCCAACGGATCACCCTCCTCTTCATGCCAGACCTGCTCTTCCGGCAACTTCCTCTTCTCCTCTTCCGAAAGCCGGATATTGCTCATCTGCGTGCTCAGCACCAAAACCCTATCAATCCTCTCCTGCCGATATTCCTGCCACTTGCGCAGCGCGCCGCGCAAGTTCAAGTCCACACCGTCGGACCCAAGCGAGCCCAGTAGCAGCGCAAGACTGTAGCTATCCTCGAACGCTTGATTCGCGCCCTGGCCCGCGGTCGGCGGAATCGCATGCGCGGCATCGCCCACGATGACTACGCGTCCGCCGTCCGATGACCATTTATCTAGCTTGGGCACCGTGTGGAAGGGCCAGGTGTTGATGCTGTGCACGTCCGGGGTGCTGATCTGCTCCTGTCCGGACTGCACGAGGTCGGACCACTCGTCCATGTCGCGCTGATGCATTTCAACCAGCTCAGTCTTCGACTTGAGCAGCGCGTCCCACCCCGAGCGTTCTTGCATGGGGTAAGTGAACTGGCGGCCCGCGAAGATCTCGGTGCCGTCGGCGTTCTGCGGCGCCATGACGAAGGCACCGTTCTTGCCGTGGATGGAGACGGGCATTGGGAAGGCCGGGGAGGGGAGGCGCAGCTTGGAGGCTGGGAAGGCGAAGGTGACGCCGAGGAAGCCGGAGTAGGCGGGCACGATGTCGGGTAGGATTTGCGCGCGCACTTTGGAGTGGATGCCGTCGGCGCCGATGAGGATTTCGGCGCGTTCTTCGGTGCCGTCGGCCAAGGCGAAGGTCACGCCCTGGTCGTCCTCGGCGACGATGTGAGAGAACTTCCGGCCATACTGGATGGGAATGCCTTGCTCCTGGACCATCGCACGTAGCTCGGCGATGAGCACGTTGCGATAGATGCGTAGTGCTTGGTACCCGTAGCGCTCCTTGTTGCCGAAGTAGTACTTCCCAATCTCTTTGTGGTCCGAGTCGTTCATGAACGTCAGAGTGTCGAAGTTGTAGCCCTTGGTGCGGATGCGCTCATAGGCTCCCAGATGGTCTTGCATGCGGAGCGCGTTTGGCGAGAGCATGAGAGCACCGCCGAAGTCGTAGGATGGGTCGCGCAGCTCGTAGAGCTTGGATTCGATGCCATTTTTCTTGAGGGCTAGGGCGAGCGTCAGACCTCCTAGGCCGGCGCCGATGATGGTGACGGACTTTGGCGGGATGGAGGTGGTTGTGGAAGACATTGTTGAATAAGTGGGTTCGTAGGTGATTCAAATGAAACAGAGATTGGTGAACTGGTAGGATAGAGACGATGCTGGATTTTTAAGATGCCGTGATGATGAGGCGGAAACTGGAAGGCTCCATCGCGCTCTTATACGAAGCTGAGGGCTGTGAGCCTTTGAGGAGCAGGCCCCAAGCCGCGCCATCTCGACCGTTCTCCTCCCGACAGCCGACCGATTCGAAGCTTAGAACGAAGCAATTTCATCTGGAGCCGAGAACATGCGATGGAAAAGCGAGCGGAGATGGGATGGGTTTGGATGGCAGCCGTTGAAGTAGCGCACGGCGACCGACGGCGCTAGTGGAGAAGATATCGGATCCGGGATCGGCTCCGCCACACGTCCGAAGCGAATGTCCACAGGTATGCGGTGCCAACCTCAGCGTTGGGTGGCCGGTTGTTGGAAGCTCTGTACGACTTAACACTGATCCAGCTGTCTCGCGGTGATGCGGGTACGTATAATACCAGTCCTCCCGGTGAGCACCCACAGCCCAGTCCACTCGATGAAGCACATAACATCATATCATCCGGATCTAAGTCTAAGGTATCACATAGCTAGCATGTCACAGCAACTTGGCGACAACTCTACTCCCACATAATCTTGAACAACATATACCCACTCTCGTCGCCCCTTCCAACACCCCTCCGCTTCTCCAGCATCTCCTTCTCCACAATCCTCAACACATGTCCATCCCCCCGCTTCGGACACTTCCCATCCGCGAATGCTGCTTCCGCGGTGCCGGGGATGCCTTCAAACTTCCCGTCCTTGCGCACCGTCACTACGAGCCAGAATACTCCATCGGGAGCGAGCAGATCAGCGGCGCAATCGCGTAGCCACGCCGCGTGCTCGGGCGCGTAGACAACGTCGGCTGCGACAAGCATGCTTGCGGTGGAGTGTAAGGAGGCAGGCGGGGCGGACCAGTCGAGTAGCATCGTCTTCACGGGCGCGGAGGAATCCGGCTGGCAGCCAAAATTAGTTGTGATGTTGGCGCGCAGGTTCTCAAGGACAGCGGGGTGATAATCCGTCGCGAGGATGGAAGGCTGCGTCAGGGACAGACGCGGCATCAACTGCCCTAACGTGAGGCTCACAAGGCCCGTCCCGGCTCCTAGCTCGATGATGCTCGCATCTTTGGGTAAGCGATGCAGGCCAAAGCGCCCCGGAGCTATGCACAAGAGGCCCGAGAGGATGATGCTGGCGCCCCAGCTCTGAAGGCCGACATCCGTATGATCCGTCCCCGAAAGCGGAGCATCGTTGAGTCGGGCTTGGATGGGTTTCTCTTCTCCAAGAGCGGCTGACACTGGGAACGAGAAATCACGTGTTAGGGCTTCATCGGCCTCGTGGTCCGCAAAGTCACTGAATGACGCAAGGATGGATGCCGCTTCATCGATAATGCGCGACTGCGAGTCCTCGGATGCAAATGGCAGTTCATCAGCGCGCGCAATCAGGGTGGTGAGCCAACCGACGGCGAGAGTGCGTTCGAATTCGTCAGCGCGGAGCGCCGCAAGCGCTTCTTCGGTGTCTGAAACACCCTCGTCGGTCACCTCTTCATCCTCGGAGACGTAACCGGAGTCGGCATGCGCGGTCGCTGGCGCGCTCTGCTTTCCTCGGGTGAGAGTGACGGGGAGCCGGAGTGGGCAGTAGAGGGCCTGCAAGTTATGCAGCGCGGACGTGATCTGGTCCTCGGTGGCAGAGCGAAGCGAGCGGACGGGAGGCAAGCTGCTCGAAGGAGGTTGGCAATGCCCGGAGATGCTCATCGGACGGCGCTGATGAGGGGAGTAGTGAACGCGCAACGCGATGAGACGTGAGTAGACAGGAGGAAGAGGAAAGAAGGACAGCCTGCGACGAAATAAAGACGAAAAGAGATGCAGAATATACGACGATAAGGAAGCGAGGTTTGTCGGTAACCTGGAAGGTTAGTCTAGGCCACGCTCGGGCTTCAGCAGTCAATTTTTCACCGCCTGTCATCTCTCGTGGTGGGCAAACGTGCGGTTTCGCGATCCATGGATGAATTCTGGACCATGGTGGTGATAGAGACCAACGCATATATACAAATCCGGCTCTAGGTATAGACGCACGGGGATGGCGAGAGCTCTCCTCATCGTCATCCTCCGCGAAGAGCTTCACGATGCTGTGCGGAAAATTTGCGATATCGCCACGTGGGCCGCTCGGTAATCTGATTTGGGAAGCGGGATCTAACCAAACTAGGTTTAGCTCAGAGTTTCGCCCCCTTTTGCGACTCGCCTACCAACGTACATACCGCTCAAGCTGCGACACGCTCGACCTTAGTTACACTGCCCTTCATCCGCTCTTCCTCTTCATCCTCATACATCTGCACATGAGACCTAGTCCTTGTCTTGCCGAACTTCTTAATCGGCACGCCCTCCAAGAACAGCTCATCAATCTCCTCCAGCGTCTTCCCACTGCACTCCGGAATGCAGAACCAAGTGAAGCAGACGGCGAAGAAGGCTGTGACTCCAAAGATGAATCCGACCTTGCTTCCCAGCCCGGCATAGTCGTCGTTGATGAGGTAGGGGATGCTGAACGAGACAGCGAACTGGAGCAGGATGTTGAAGCAGGAGCCGAGCGCGTACGTCTTGTCGCGGAGGTGCTGGGTTGGTATCTCGGCCGCCACAACGTGCGAGAGGGGTGCCCATCCGAGTTGGAAACCGAAGCCGAATATGGTCGTCATGGCTACAATGCCTTGGCGCATAGGCAATGAGGGTTTGTCAGGGGTTCCTAGACCACCCATGGTGAAGAGTGCGCCCATTTGGATGATTGCGCCGACAAACATCAGTGGTCTTGCATAAGTTAGCGCAATGCCCCAATCCGCCCGTGCACTACTCTCAAAGACTTACACCCGGCCCGTGCAATCCGTCAACAGCTGCGTTATCAGCACTGAGACAATGTTGACGCTGATGTTGATAGAAGTCATGGAGAAAGCGTCGATAACTCCAATGCTCTTAATGAAGATCGTACCGTATACGGAGATGAAGTTCTGGCCCGTGCCTTGGAGGAAGACGTTTACGCCGATGACGATAAGGGTTCGCTTGAGGTTTGCTGTGCTGCTGCGTTAGCACAACGTTCTTCTACTCGCGCATGGGCAAGGCTGATGACTTACAGCCCCGGAAGAGTTCTGTGAAACGACCGTTCTCGACCGTCTTATTCAACGTGCTCTTAAACTCGCGAAATTCCTCCTCGATCTGCTCCTCCGTGTACCTGCCCTCGCGTAGCAGCCGTAGTGATTTGATAGCCTCTTCATCTCTCCCTTTGGCGAGTAGCCAACGCGGCGACTCCGGCACGTACCAAATGCCACAAAGCAGGATGGAAGGTATGATGAAGAAAAGACCGAGCGGAATCCGCCACGAATTATCGCCTTCGACGGTACTAGTACCGCGGCAGATGACCGCACCGAGAAGCTGGCCGAACAGAAGGCTGGATTGATACGTGCCTACGACGAAGCCACGCACGGAGGGAGGTACTAGTTCCGACTGCAAGACCGGAACCAGCGCGAGCTCCATGCCGATGTAGACGTAGGCGATGATTCGACCGGCTAGCATTTGCCACCGATTGTGCGAAGTGACGAGTATGACAGCGCCGACAAGAGCCCAGCCACACATGACGAGGAAGCAGTTGCGACGACCGAGCTTTCCGCTGATGATGTTACCAGTGACCAGACCAAAAGCGAAGCCGATGTAGGTCAGGCTATTCAGGAGAGACAAATAGTACGATTGAAGCGCGTATCTGGATTGGCATTAGACATGCAATAGATTGGAAGTGCTGGACCACTCACACCTCCGTTGCCAGATTGTAGACACCGAATTTACGCGCAAAGGCGTTCATCGCCTGCGTATTGGAGAAGACGCCCTGGTCCAGGCCGAAGTTGACCTGCGACAGGGCGATGATCGAGCAACAGTAGGCCAACCGAAAGTTGAAGCATCGTACAAACTTGCTCAGGCCTGTCTTTTCGGTCGAGGATGAGGTGGGAGACATTGTGGGTAATCGCGCAAGGAGACTCCAAGGATATAAAATGATGCGCAGCGTGTCCGGCGAGCATAGCGAACTCGTGGATATCGTGCAAATTTATCAATTCCACAGGGTTGGTTCCGGAGACCCCATGGGGTGCCATGATTCAGTCGCCGAAATGAGACCAGTCCACGATGGGAGGGCAAGGCGAGGAACGGGGAAGAGTGGATGCGAGGCGGGGTAGAGGTGCGGAGATCATGATGTTGGCGACGGGGAAGAACGGAGATTAAGACACGCAGCTGCTTAGGTCGACGGGGAAGAGCGGAGAAACACGAGTCCTCCGCGATCTTTCCGAAGCGTATGCCGAATGAACCCATCCCAGCTCTCTGCAATTTGAACCTATCCTCCTTGTCTTCTCTTCATTGTGATACCACATTCTGGCGGCCCGCTGGAAGCTCTTCAAACGTCGCAAAACCGTCAAGCTTCCACAACCCCTTCGAATATCCTGACCGTCGACAATGGGTTCCATGCATAAGCAAAAACGGCCGAACTTCCTCATTATCGTGGCCGATGACCTTGGATACAGCGACGTGGGGTGCTTCGGGGGTGAAATTTCAACACCCACTCTTGACAGACTCGCCAGCACTGGCGTGCGGTTAACCAACTTCCATACCGCATCAGCATGTTCGCCGACCCGATCAATGCTGTTCTCTGGAACCGACAACCACATTGCAGGGCTGGGCCAAATGGTCGAGCACATGGCAAAGGACGTCAACTACAAAGACCATCCCGGATATGAGGGCTATCTGAACTTTCGAGTGGCCGCGATGTCCGAGATATTGCAGGACGCAGGGTATCAAACGATTATGTCTGGCAAATGGTAGGTGGCTAGGACCAAACGGAAAGGGCTCACGCTGACGGTTTGTCGTTCAAGGCACCTCGGTCTCACAAAAGACACATGCCCCCACGCGCGCGGGTTCGATGAATCGTTTGTCTTCCTCTCCGGCTGCGGCAATCACTTTAATTATGAGCCGCAGCTGGATGACCCGTCGCATGCCCTCTTCACGCCTATGAATGCAGGGAAGTTCTGGATGCGCAACTGCAAATATTTAGACAGAACAAATCCTCAACATGTTCCAGCGGACTTCTACTCGACGACATCTTTTACCGACGAGCTGATCAAGTACCTCGACGCGAGAAAAGATAGAACGCGGCCTTTCTTCGCGTATCTGCCCTTCACAGCACCTCATTGGCCTCTGCAAGCTCCACGGAAGCTGATCGAGAAGTACAAGGGCACGTATAACGATGGTCCAGAGGGTCTGCGGTCGAAGCGACTCCAGAATTTGATCGAGATGGGTATCATAAAAGCTGACGTGGAGCCTGCACCGGTTACTATGCCCCCGTCGATGGAGTTATCTCGGTGGGAAAACATGACCGAACAAGAACGCGCCGAATCAACACGTAAGATGGAGGTATTCGCTGCAATGGTAGACTCGATAGACGAGAACATTGGTCGGGTGGTGCGACATCTGGAGCAGAGTGCGGAACTGGATGATACGTTCATTTTGTTCATGTCGGATAATGGCGCCGAGGGAGCCATGCTGGAAGCGCTTCCGATGATGGGCGGACCCGGCTCGGTAAACAGGATCATCGACAAGTACTACAATAACAGCCTGGAGAACATGGGGATGGGCGACTCCTATATCTGGTACGGAGCGGAGTGGGCGTCCGCTTCGATGGCACCATCGAGGGGATTCAAGACATGGATCACTGAAGGTGGGATCCGATGTCCCTGCGTGATCCGGTATCCGCCCCTCCATGCGTCCTCAGCGAAGTTGGCTGGAGGATCGACAACCGACTCTTTCTCAACGGTGATGGATATACTCCCCACAATCCTCGACCTTGCCGGGGTAGAGCACCCAGGAAGCAACTTCAGAGGAAGAGAGGTGGTGCCAATGCGCGGAGCGAGCTGGACACCACATCTGGGCGGGCGGCAGGCAGGCTTCCACGACGAAGAGAAGGAAATAACCGGCTGGGAGCTGTTCGGTCTGCGCGCCATCCGAGAAGGACACTGGAAGGCGCTCTATATGACGGTTCCTCGTGGCAAAGATGCCTGGGAGTTATATAACCTTGCCGACGACCCTGGCGAGATGCACGATCTCGCCGAGAAGGAGCCGAAGGTGCTGGAGAGGTTGGTGAAGCACTGGGAGACGTACTACGCGGAGACAGGCATGTTTGATCCAGGCCAGGAGTTTAAGTATACCATGTACGCATAGTGGCCTTGGCAGTAGAATTACAACAATCCTTTCTACTCAAACCACAGACGCTACGCCTGAAGCAGTTGAAATGGTTCGAAAGAGTGTTTGCAAAGTGCTACGCATGAATGTGATATCTGCGGACTGACTCTCCCATTTCAGCAGCGTGGAGATAGCCGTCTCGATTGAAGAAGGCCAGTTCGGTGGGGGCAGAAGGTCCCTATCGGACTTGGCGACGACCGCGAGAATAAGGAGAGCAAACGCGAAGGTATGCCGGCACACGGACCAGGTCCCACCGTGCCGGTGGTGGCGATCGAAGTACACGATCCCGCTTGCACAGGCAAACACGCACTCCTGAGCATAGGACAGGATCCGCGGACTTAGTGCATGAGTTTCCGGACGGTGCAGGGCGTGGTACAGGAAAGGACGCTGAATGTGATGTCGCCATTCATAGAAGCGTCCCTGCAGATAAAAGGCTAATTCGTTGTCCGGTTGATCGAGCGGATCGAACCGTATGGAGTGAGGAAGATGTGAGTACCAAAGCGATATCTGTCTTTCGGTTTCTTCGTACTGCTCTTCGAGAGAGTCGATATGCGTCATCCAGTATTGCTCTCCCTTGCGGTATAGCAGCCACAAGGTGTCATTGATGGTTCGGCGGAGCGAAATCTCGGCAAGGTAGAAGAACCAGCTTCTCTCTTCTTGCCAGGAGTTCAGCTCATTCGGGGATGGCGGCTCAGTAGCTTCTCGCTCTGTTGAGATGGTCGGTGGTAACGGGAACATGGAATCCGAACGCGCCAGTTCTTCAATGCCACTGGACTTGAAAGGGAGCTCGGGTAGCAGTTCGTTTTCGGCCTTGAAAATGGACCAGAATACGCGTTGCTCGAGTTGATACTTTAGAGATTCTTCAGAATGTTGCGCTTGCAGCATGCTAACCCTGCGTTGTCGCTTCAAATGCGCCTGCAATCTCGACGACGCTTGCTGAATGTAGAACCATGCTTGCAACGGCCTGAGAGCATACTTTTCGTATATCGAGGCGAAGAACAGGCATTGGATGTCGGTGACAGAATACCCCAGCAGTCCAATGCGCTTCTTGGCGGCTAGATAGTATGCTTCTGCTGCAGCAACATCTGCGTCTTGCAGAGAATCGTGCCACTCAGATGGGCCTGCCGCATCCCGCTCCCATGGAGATGTGTAGCAAGCAAGAGCGCACGCTATGAGCTTCCATGCACGTTAGCTCGAGGCGCCCGAGGATGATAGAGGGCACATACAACGAGACAGGACGGTCCGTCCCAGTCGAGACCATTCTCGACAGCCCGTTTGGCATAACGAATCAGCTGGCCACCCTCAAGGATGGGATTCCGCGGGTGGACGTGAGCTAGGAACTTTCGGCATAGGGGCACAAAGAGGTGTTCTTCAACGCCGGGTCCTGCCATGCGCGCCCTTGGCGAAAATGGTGCATGATGAGAGGAGTAGGAGTCGAGATTCGCCTCCAGAGCGAACGACTCGATAGCGGCGACGGATGGCTCAATGACGCCGTGGAAGACGGGCCAGCGCAGGATGCTTTCACACCTAGTGGAGGCATACGGAGGCGCGCTTGGGCAGACGGACAGTAACTGGCTGGGCCGAGACGATACAGTGGCCGGGCTCGCGGGAGCGAAATCGTGCGAAGGGGAAACGTCTAGTGAGCCCTGGTCTGCGGCGAGCTGTGGGGGAGGTCGGCCGGGGCTGTGAAGCAGCGCCTTGATGTCGTCAAGGCGCTGCAGGATCTCGCGTTCAGCCGGCGTGCTCTCGCAGCCGACGGCGTTCTCGGCACCGGTGCTCCACACGCACTGGGCATCGTGGTGCTGGCAGAAGCCGCAGACGGGCTTGATGCCATCGCATCTCGTCTTGCGCAATCGGCAGAACTGGCAGGCGATGATGGTGCGCTTGCGGCGGGCGAGCTTCGCAGTGGCTGACCGTCGTCGCGACGCTGGAGCGGATGCCGACATGGGCTAGACGCAAAGCTGCAGGTGGTCGGAAGTGGGCAGGGCTGGAAAGCGTGCAGCTGCAACGGGGAAGCATGGAGATAATATCTATCAGGAACTCCAGGGTGCCAAGCCCACTAGTCCGAATTGGGTAATGACCTTCCTCTTCCCCAGACTTCCTTCCCCGCAATCCGTCTCTCCACATTCAATGCCGACTTGCAGACATCACACCTGCCCTGCTTCTGCAACGCGATGATGCATGCCCTAATGCCAGCTGTAGCCCAGACGTGCGCGCGCCGGAATCTTGCACGCGGAGAAGCAACAGCGAGCAGACAGCACGCACGGCAATCCCGCCGCGGCTGGGGACATTGCTCCGGCGCGCACGCTATATAATCACCATGGGGCCTCTACTAAAGATCAGTGCACAACTTCGCGCCTCAGCATCCTAATGAAGACGGCAGCGATCCTCTTGCTGTCTGCTCTCACGACAGCAGCCGCTCTGCGCGCCCACGGCCGCCAGAATGTCATCGAGGACGACAGTTACTTCTACGGCGAGTCAGAGCCAGTCTATCCATCCCGTACGTCTCGGCCCGACACATGGACTGCAGTTACTCACCTTTCGGTTGTAGCTGAAATGAACCCCGGTTTGGCGGACTGGGTGGCTGCCCAGGCGCAGGCGCGCGCCATTGTCTCCCAGATGACCGTCGAGGAGAAAGCCAAAATCACTGTGGGCGTCACCCCAGGAAACAGATGCAGCGGCTTGACTGGATCGGCCCCTCGACTGGGCTTCCCCGGACTATGCACTACCGGCGCCGGCAACGGCATTCGGCAGGCCGACTTCGTCAACGGCTGGCCGGCGGGCATACACATCGGCGCCAGCTTCAACCGGCACCTGACGTATCAAAGAGGCGTCTTCATGGGCAAGGAAGCTAAGAAGAAAGGCTCCAATGCGCTCGGCGGCCCCGTCATGGGTCCACTTGGGCGAATGGCGCTCCATGGACGCAACTGGGAGGGCTTCAGCAATGACCGTAAGCCCACCCGGTAGAGTGCAACCAATATCATCGCTTATTCTCTTGTAGCTTATCTCGCAGGTCAGCTCTCGGCTCTGACAGTGCAGGGCATCCAGAGCTCAGGCGTCATGTCCATTTCCAAGCACTTCGTGGGTTATGAGCAGCAGACGTATCGGCTGCCGTCTACTAACGGCACAGGTGCGAATGCGACTCTCGTCCGCGCGTCGATATCTGCCAACATAGACGACCGAACGATGCATGAGCTCTACCTTTGGCCTTTCGCCGACGCGGTGCGAGCAGGCACCGCGTGCATCATGTGTTCCTACAATCGCCTTAACAACTCCTATGGGTGCCAGAACAGCAAGACACTCAATGGGCTGCTCAAGACTGAGCTCGGTTTCCCCGGCTGGGTTGTCACGGACTGGGGTGCCCAGGATGCTGGCGTCGCAAGCGCGCTTGCCGGCCTGGACATGGCTATGCCGGACTCGGACGACTACTGGGGGCAAAACGGCACGCTGCTCACCGAAGCTGTCAAGAACGGGTCTGTCCCTGAGACGAGGCTGGACGACATGGTGATGAGAATCATTACTCCCTGGTATTTGCTCGGCCAGGACCGCGGTTATCCTTCCCCCGACGCGGGCTTGCCTTCAGACTTTACCGCGCGTCGCGCCCTAGTCGATGCAAGAGACCTGGCGAGCAAGTCGATAGTGCTGCAGAGCGCGATTGAGGGACAAGTACTGGTGAAGAACGTGAATAGTGCACTTCCTCTGAACAAACCGCGGATGCTCTCCATTTTCGGCTATGACGCGCCCGCTCCAAATGTCATGAATGTCCCGGTACCTACTTCCCCA
Source organism: Trematosphaeria pertusa (assembly GCF_010094035.1). Taxonomy (NCBI): domain Eukaryota; kingdom Fungi; phylum Ascomycota; class Dothideomycetes; order Pleosporales; family Trematosphaeriaceae; genus Trematosphaeria; species Trematosphaeria pertusa. The sequence continues at coordinate 60,730 of NW_022987221.1, read as the reverse complement.
GGTGATACCAGCCTCTTCTCGAACCCGTGGACGTCTGGATTTCTGGGTGTTGAGCTCTCCACATTCTATCCGATCATTTTCGGTGGCAGCCCCGGTTTTGAGCTCCCCAGCATCGCCAAGCTAGGCACCTTGGTTACTGGAGGTGTGTCTCTCTATTCCCGTGGTCGCCACACTATCCGACTAACTTGATACAGGTGGCAGCGGCGCCACTGCGCCGTCATACATCTCCAGCCCATTCGACGCCATCTCCCAGCAAGCTTACGAGGATAACACGGCGATCTTTTATGACTTCAATTCCACGGATCCGGCTGTCGACTCTTCGTCGGACGCTTGCCTCGTTTTTATAAACGCCTGGGCAACCGAGGGCATGGATAGGCCGGAGCTGCGCGGTATGTGTCTCCGTTCGTAGTGTGACTGTGACCATGGCTAGCTCTTGCTCATACAGCCGCAGACGACTACTCGGACAGCATAGTCAAGAACGTGGCATCCAAGTGCAACAACACCATCGTCACCATCCATAACGCAGGCATCCGGCTCGTCGACCAGTGGATCGACCACCCGAACATCACCGCCGTCATATTTGCCCATCTCCCCGGCCAAGACAGCGGCCGCGCCATTGCATCCGTCCTGTACGGCAAAGTCTCCCCGTCCGGCAGACTCCCATATACCGTGGCGAAGAACGAGTCGCATTACGGCGCCCTCTATGCCCCGTTCAACGCCACGGACGCCGCCATGTTCGCCAAGTTTCCGCAGGGAAACTTCGCCGAAGGCGTGCATGTCGACTATCGCGCCTTCGACAAACACGCCATCGAGCCGCGCTTCGCGTTCGGCTTCGGCCTGAGCTACACCACGTTCGACTACTCGGGCCTCAGCGTCGCGCTTGCGCCGGGGAACCATTCCCTGCTGCCGCCCAAGAAGCCCGTTGTGCCCGGTGGCAATCCAGCGCTGTACGACACCGTCGCGCGCGTCTCCGCAACCGTCGCGAACACGGGTGCTGTCGATGCAGCGGAGGTCGCGCAGCTGTACGTCGGGATACCGGGCGCTGATACGCCGGTGCGCCAGTTGCGCGGCTTTGAGAAGAAGACGATTGCCGCTGGGGAACGCACCAGGGTGGGATTCGAGCTGGGACGGAAGGATCTGTCCGTGTGGGACGTTGGGGCGCAGGAGTGGGTGTTGAGGAGGGGCGAATACAGGGTCTATGTGGGCCGGAACAGTAGGGACTTGCCGCTGGAGGGCACGTTGACGTTGTAGTTGGCTTTGTTGTCTGCACAGCTGGGCGGTTAGTTGATCGGAGTTCTATCCTTTGAGTGGGCTGTTTAGCGACGTTCGCGGAGCCCCATGCGCGATGCTGTCTGTCAGCTTAAGCTGCTTTCATTCGTCCGATGAATGGCTACCGATACTTGGAGGGATGCAAAGGCTGCGGCATGCCGTTGGCCTCGGGGACGTGTACTGTACAGCTAACGTGCGACAATTTCTAGACCAGGTTCTGTAGGGAACAACTGCCGCAGAGCTGGGGGACAGCTCTGAAGGGGATGAGAGGGCATGGTGCAGCGAAATTAACGTTATGCATGGCCAAAGATAACACCGTTCAAAGCTTTTCTATGTCACGGCCATCATGCGCCATATCCAACCAAATTCGCAACGACTGGAGCATGATTGCCCCCTCACAAGCGCTAACGATTGCTAGGGTACAAGTATTCGGTCTGCGGGAAGAACTCCTCCTTGATGAGTCGCGGGGTCGTGAAGCGCAACAAGGTGTTGGAGCTTCCAGCCTTGTCGTTTGTGCCGCTTGCCCGGCTTCCGCCGAAGCTCTGCTGTCCAATGAGTGCCGCTGTGGTCTTGCAGTCTAGCGTGTGTTAGCAGTGTGTTTAATTGATGCGGCGGGAAAGACTCACTGATGTAAAAGTTTCCAGCTGCGTAGCGAAGAGCGTCTTCCGCTTGGCGAATGGCGGCCCGGGATTGAGCGAAGACAGCACCGGTAAGCGCGAAGCCACCTCCAGCTTGGTCCACCTTGGTCAAGATAGAGCTCCACTCGTCATCGGGATAAACATGGACCGCAAGCACGGGGCCGAAGATCTCGTAGTTGAACAGCTTATGGTCGGGTGACTCAGAAAGGTAGACGGTGGGCCTGACATAGAAGCCTTCGGAGTCATCGTAGGTGCCGCCGGCGAGGAGTTTGAGCGAAGGGTCTTTGTTGCTCTCGTCGATGACAGCTTTGATCTTATCGAAGGAGCGGCGGTGAATGACTGGGCCCATGAAAGCGGCGAGGTCCTTATGCGGGTTGCCCTGGGTAATATCATTGACATCCTTGAGGAAAGCGGAAAGAAACTCGTCGGATCGAGACTGCGGCAGATACAAGCGGGAAGTGGCAGAGCACTTTTGGCCCTGGTATTCGAACGAGCCGCGAATGGTATGCTTGACTGCCGAAGGGATGTCGGCGGTTGGGTGAACGAGGGTGAAGTTCTTTCCGCTTGTTTCTCCGACGAGACGAGGGAATTCGCGGTAAGTGTGGTTGCCGATGCCCTGGCCAACGCGGGCTGAGAGTGAGCGGAACACGTCTGACGAGCCTACGAAGCCGAGTCCAGCAAAGTCGCGGTGATTGAGCACGACGTCGTTGATTTCCTCGGCGTCGCCGGGTATGAATTGGATGACGTCTGGAGGGAGACCGGCCTCGAGCAGGATCTTATGTACCAAGGTGCTGGCGTACACATTGGATGGAGACGGCTTCCAGAGCACCACGTTGCCCATGAGCGCAGGCCCAGAAATCAGATTGCCGCCAATGGCAGTGAAGTTGAAAGGCGAGATGGCGTACACGAATCCTTCCAGCGGGCGGTAGTCCAGACGCGACCACATGCCATCGCTGCCGCGGGTCGGCTGTCTTTCCAGCAGCTCGGCGGCGTAGTTGCAGTTGAGGCGGAAGAAGTCAGCCAACTCGGCGGCAGCGTCGACCTCGCCCTGCCAGATGTTCTTGCCCTGGCCGAGCATGGTCGCTGCAATGAGGTCGTAGCGGTACGTGGTCGCGACGAGCTCTGCGGCCTTGAGGAAGATGGCGGCACGGTCGACGAAGGGCGTTTGTTCCCACGACTTCTTCGCCGCGAGCGCAGACTCGATGGCGGCCGCGACCTGCTCTTTCGACGCGAGTGGACAGCTGGTGAAGGTGGTGGCATGTTCGGCGGGCAGCGGCTGGTCCCACGCCTTGCTCACGGGTTGCGATGTGCCGTTGACGACAATCTGGCTTTGGAGCGGGAGCTGAGAGGTGAGCCTCTGCAGGGCCTGCTCTAGTTTGGCGCGCTCGGGGGAGCCTCTCTCGTACGTGGGGTTGGGTTCGTTTCGTGGATCAGGGAGCCTGAAGGGTACCGTGGCCATGGCGCGGAACTGTGGGCGAGGAAGCGCGCGCGGTCGGCGGAATGTAAGAGGTTGCGGCCGTAGTCGCAGGCCTGACATGTTGTGCGGCGGATTGAAGTCGCCATGGCGAGCTGCGGAAAGGCATTGAAGTAGCTGCTCCGCCTGCGTCGTCGCCGGTATAGGAGCGATGGAAAGCGCGACCGGCAGACAGCCGGCGCGGGAAGGCGCGGGCGGGAGCGCCGCCGTTGGGGGAGGCGCGACCGGGAGAGCGGCCGATGGTGGAAGTCGCGACCGGGCAGGCAGCCGAGCGGCCAGGCACAGTCTACAGCCAGTCTCCTCGAGCTGAGGCCTTGAAGATGCACCGGTGACGGCAAGTTGCTTCTTCTTAATCCGTGTCAGCCCAGCTGCAGTCCCGTCGAGCCCCTCCACTGCAGTCCCGTCGAGCCCCTCCACTGCAGTCCTGGAGCTCACCACCATCACATGTCTTCGCACGTGCCCCCGCGCGGCGTATGGTGCCCCGCCGTCACCTTCTTCCACCCGGACACGGACGAACTGCAACTGGACGCGCAGGCTCGATACTTCGAATATCTGTCCACCACCGGGCTCGCCGGCCTCGTGGTGCTGGGCACGAATGCAGAAACGTTTCTGCTGACGCGCGAGGAGCGCAAGGAACTGGTCGCGACCTGTCGCCGCGCCGTCGGCCCAGCATTCCCCATCATGGCCGGCGTGGGCGGCCATTCGACGCGCCAAGTGCTGCAGCACATCGACGACGCAGCCGACGCCGGCGCAGACTCCGTCCTCGTCCTCCCGCCCGCCTACTTTGGCCCTGCCACGACGCCACAGGTCCTCGAGCGCTTCTACGGAGACGTCGCCGCGCGCAGCGCCCTGCCCATTATCATCTACAACTTTCCAGGCGTCTGCAATGGCGTCGATCTCGACTCGGCCTTCATCACCACCATGGCCCAGCGCCACCCCAACATCGTCGGCGTCAAGCTTACGTGCGGTTCTGTGGCCAAAATCACACGTCTGGCCGCCGTGCTCCCCCAAAGCCGCTTTTCCGTGTTCGGCGGACAGTCCGACTTCCTCATCGGAGGCCTGAGCTCGGGGTCGTCAGGCTGCATCGCAGCCTTCGCCAACGTCTTCCCCAGGACCATATCGCGCATCTACCATCTGTACCAGCACGGCGCCATCGATGAAGCGCTCGCCTTGCATCAAAAGGCGGCCCTGGCTGAGCAGCCCATCAAGGCGGGCATTGCGGCGACCAAACACGCGGCCGCAATCCACAGCGCCGCATATGCCGGCATCGATAACGCTGTCGCGCTGTTGAGACCGCGTAGACCCTATCTTGAACCGGCTGACCCCGTTAAGGAGCGTATCCGGTCGACCATGGCAGAGGTGGCCAAAATCGAACAGAGTCTGTCCACGGTCAAGCGGCCTAATGTAGTCGAAAAGGTAAATATACCTTTTCCGCAGCTACACGCAGCGTCCCGGCTCTAACACCCAGGTAGCTGAAATTTCCAGATATATAGGATAGATGGAGAAATGTTGGAAGCTCAAATGACTGGTGGCGAGAAGCCGTATGCAGCGTCGAGGGATAGGCCTCATTTCAAAATCGTCAATCCAACACCCCTTCGTCTTATCTGAATACCCACGTCAGGGCTACAAACAGAAGCGGCCCAGAAGCGCTTTAGGCGTATTCACCACGTGTGCCTACGCCCCAAAGTTCCGCGGGTTCGTTCCCGAGATGGTGGCAAGCTCACCGGCCACGCTGCCGAAACGCGCTCGATACACGACGACTGGGGTAGCCGGCTCGGAAAGTCTATACCCCACAGCGATCCCTGCCATTCCTCACCTAGGCTGTTTAGCACTAACCGAGGGTTCGGTAGTGTTATCATGGGGGTGCTGACTTCTAGAAGGATATGTATACAGAGGCCCCAGCCAGCCAACTTCAGGACTCCATCCTCACCCTCCAGTCCATTTCCTCCTCCCCCTTTGATCGAAAAGTTTCCGTCCTTCCACAATGGCAGACGACAAGGACTACATCTCCGCTCCCGGTGAGAAGGCTGTCGATGTAGCATCATCGGATAAGGATATCTATCGAGTCGACACCCAGTACAGCGTCCGTCGCGGCTCTGTTGGCAACGCCGACGAGCTTCAGCGACATCTTGGAAATCGGCAAGTCCAACTAATCGCCATTGGTGGTTCTATCGGCACGGCGACCTTCGTCAGTATCGCCAATGGTCTCGTCAAAGGGGGCCCGGGAAGCTTGTTCCTCGCCTACACCATCTACTCCTGCATGCTTGGCTTAGTCAACAACTGCCAGGCTGAGATGTCTTCTTATATGCCCGTTACCGGAGGCTTTATCCGCATGGCTGGCAAATGGGTTGACGAGTCGTTCGGCTTTATGGTTGGCTGGAATTTCTTCCTCTACGAGGCGCTCCTTATCCCGTTCGAGATCAGCGCACTGAATCTCGTCTTGACTTTTTGGCGCGACGATATACCCGTAGCTGCAGTTGTGGCGGCCTGTATTGTGCTCTACTTGTAAGTTACTCTACACGGAAACCCAGGCGAGAACTAACTAAAATCCCAGCTCGATCAACGCATTCGTCGTAAAGTGGTATGGTGAGGCGGAGTTCTGGCTTGCCCTCGGAAAGGTCTTCCTCATTCTGATCATGTTCTCCTTCACCTTCGTTACTATGTGCGGTGGGAACCCGAAACACGACGCATACGGTTTCCGATACTGGAACAAACCTGGAGCTTTCGCGGAATACATCACTACCGGTGCCCTTGGTCGATTCGAGGGTTTCCTAGGCGCCCTTTGGAGCGCCGCATTTACCGTCGTCGGCCCCGAGTACGTGTCTATGGTCGCCGGAGAAGTCAAGCTTCCCAGGAGGTACCTCAAGAACGCATTCAAGGCGACATACGCACGTTTCGCCTTCTTCTTCATCGGCAGCGCGCTATGTGTGGGCATCATCACTCCGTACAACGATACCACCTTGGTGGAAATTCTGAGCGGCAAGTCCCACGGTGGAGGGACCGCAGCGGCATCACCGTACGTTATCGCCATGCGGAACTTGGGCGTCGAAGGCTTGCCTCATTTGACCAACGCACTCCTCTGCACCAGTATCTTTTCAGCCGGTAATGCCTACACATACTACGGAACCCGTTCACTCTATGGTCTCGCCATCGAAGACCAGGCTCCCAAGTTCCTCCGCAAGTGTACAAAGGCCGGTGTGCCTCTGTATTGCCTCGGCGTCACAATTTTGTTCCCGTTTCTCGCATTCCTCAACGTCTCCAGCGGATCCGCCAAAGTCCTAACCTGGTTCACGAACGTCATCACCGCGGCCCAGATCATCGACTACCTCGTCATCTGCGTCACATACATCTTCTTCTACCGAGCATGCAAAGCTCAAGGAATATCTCGACGCACGATGCCCTATTTCGCCTCCTTCCAGCCATACTGCGCGTGGATACCCCTCGTGTTCCTTACCTGCGTCGTTAGCTGCTACGGATACACTGTGTTTCTCCCCGGCGGCTGGGCCATCGACACGTTCTTTACGTACTACATGATGGTCCTCGTCGATCCTGTGCTGTTCCTCGGGTGGAAGATCATCAAACGCACGCGTTTCGTCAAGCCGACGGAGGCAGATTTGATTTGGGACAAGCCGACTATCGACGCTTACGAGGAAAACTGTACGGAAATACCCGTGGGGTTCTGGGTGGAGATCCTGCAGATGTTTGGCTTCCGGAGGAATAAGAGCGCGCACTCGAAGGCTTAAGCGAGCAGCCCGGTCGTACGGGAACGGAGCAGGTAAAACTATATCTCGCGCTGTTTGATTGGACCTTTTGGAAATATATGCGGAACTTTCGTTGCGGGCGAGCATCTCCTCGAAGGCGGCTCTATTGCCGTGTTGGCTTTGCACTATCTGTTCCATGTAGATGTTTAGACGCGTGTATTAAGCTATCGGGCCTGAATCAGTCGATAAATCAGTCGAACATGGGACGTGTGGCTTCGGCGATTAATGGTGCGCTCCTACAGTATCACCACTGTGAGCGCAAGAGTGCAACGAATACCGGGACGTGGTCCGATACGAGGGAGAAGAAAAGGGGGTTCAATCGGCTGCGGACCCGGTGGCCGGCTGGGCATCCGATGCCGCATCAGCGTTTTCCGCTAGGCTGGATTAGGATCGAGTATCCAGCGGCTGGTGATAAGGCTGCGGTTGGCAACGAAACAATGCGTGAGGTGATGGAGTCGCAAGGAAAAAGACGAAGGGCTGGTATCGAAATGGAGTGTTGCACCTTCCTCGGTTTGGAGAGGAGACCATCACGTGACGTTGCCGCTAGGTGATGTTCCTTTCCCCGCATCACGAATTCTGCGCAAATGCAACACTGACCTCTTTTGAGGTGCCACGCTTTCTCTTATTGTGCTCGAGGCTCTCCGGAGTCATCGTTGCCCCGCCTTGCATGTGACGTGTCACGTATGTGGTTTGACGCCCTGCTGCTGAGGACAGGCTGCCATGGCTGCAATGGCGAATTCCAACGAACAGCGACGAGTAACGAAACGATCTTCCAACGCGTATGGCTCACCGTCTCTTGCGTTCAAAGAATTCTTCTGACGTCCGCCATCTGGGCATAGCTGCGCGCGATGCCGGAGGCAGAAGATCAAATGCTCGGGTCTGCAGCCCTGCGCGAACTGTAGCAAACGAAACCTCCGCTGCGTCTTTGATGACCGGGATAACAAGATCATGGTAACTCAAGGGTAAATACGCGCTGGATTCCAGTCGGGAATGCAACGCTTATTCCTCGCTTAGCTATCTCCTTGACTTGGAGCAAAAAGTGGCGCGGCTGGAACGGGGCCAGGGCTTCGCCGCGCGCGCCTCTGAACCGCGACATGGCGACCAGAATGCTGCAGAACGAGTTGAGAGAAGCGTTTCACAGGACGGGCAGCCCCGGCGGGCTTCTCGACCCAGTCCTGGAGAAACTTGGGAGAGTTCCCCAAGGGGAGATCGGGCGAACCTCGAAACTGCCGAGTTGACCAATCCGCTAATTGAGTCGCCATCCAAGTTTATGTCATCATCTACTGGAAGGTCGTGTGAGTTTCAGTGCCAATTTTCTTAAAGAAACCTCTCTTACATATATCTCAGTCTACCTTGGCACTTCGTCAAACTGGTCTTTCCACGGACAGCTTCTTAATCTGGTTCACCAGCATATCCGCAGGACACCCCTTCCTGGTGCTGACTTGCTCTTCGATGGCTCAGCGTATCACCTTCCCTGGGACGGCTCTCGAAGCTTGCCAGACTCAAGCACCCCCATCGTCCCAAGTATCGACTACGCTATGTTTTTGATCAATGCCGTCAAGTTCCATTGCGCTCAGCTCGTGCACCTGTTTGAGGAGGATGACTTCATGGCCAACTTACATGCATTCTACTCCAATACAGAGAATGGAGCACGGAAGGGGAGCTTATGGTACATTCAATTTCTGCTAATCATCGCGTTTGGGAAGACATTTGTGCAGCGTAAGCATCATGATTTCAGGCCTCCTGGTGCCGACTTTTTTGTCCACGCGCTCCAGCTTCTTCCGGACACCAACCGCCTTTGCCGAGAACCGTTTCTGGCGGCTGAGGTCTTGTGCTGCATAGCACTTTACTTGCAAGCTTTGGACTCGCGAAACGCAGCGCATGTAACAGTACGATGCTTCTTGTCAGGCCTATAAGCTACTGCTAATTATTGTATAAGATAGGTCAAGCCATGCGCATAGCACTAGCTCAAGGCATGCACACAGACATGCCGGTCGCTGACTTGGGAGAGCCACTTGTTCAGCGATCTCGTAAGATTTGGTGGACCGTCTATATCTTGGACCGGCAAATGACTTCACTGATGGGGCTACCTCAATCGATTCGGGACGACGATATCTCGTGTCAGCTCCCAAGATTTTCTGGCTCAGCCCAGCGAGCTGCAGCGCTCAAGATGCAGATCAAACTCGCACGTATATACGCGGAAATAGCCAGGAGTGGGTGAAATTCTCCCCTCCTTGTAGCGTATTCGCTGACGCGCGCTAGCTGTGTATGGGTCCAAAGGACGACTCCGCAAGAAGTTTGTCCTTAGTATCAAGGCCGTGCTGGACGATGTGGCTGCAATTGCGGAAGAGCTACGAGACTCGTTCCCTTTACATGGTGACGAGCGGGTTGGCGGCATCTCAAGAATGCCGGCGCATCTGCACCTTCTCTACTACCAGGTACGTACTACTACGTGTATGTTTCATTGTCTCCGCGCTTACAAATTTACGTAGACTATCGTTGTCGCCACAAGGCCGTTGCTTTTCTGCTGCGTAAAGAAGGTCTTTGAATCTCCGCGAGAGGTCGGGCCTTTGGTCTCCTCGCGCAAAATCAGACCTTTATTAAACATGTCTCTGGAGGCTTCACAGAAGATCCTGAACATTCTAGAAAGCCTACAGGATCAAGGTCTTCTAGGTAAGGCGCTCGAAACTCTATCCTAGTATCGTGGACTGACAGTGGTGAAGAGACGTTTCTCCCATGGGACCTTGACTCGCTCTTTGTATCCACAATGGTCCTTATACTCACCCGATTCGTTGATGAGAGTCTATTGGACAGCCGATCTCCATGGTTAGATAAGGCTTTTGCCTTTCTTGATACTATGGTATCGAGCGGGAACCGGATCGCCGAATTCCGGATCGTCGAGCTACGCAAGCTAGAAGAGATGCTATCTGAATATTCCGCCACCCGAGGTCAGGAGATAGGTGCGTCTACCATAGACCAATCGGGCTTGGAGCATGGGCAACGGACGGCAGCACCACCATTCCCAGCGGATATCCATTCCACGGCAAACCTGCTTCCGTCGGAGGATACTATGGCGATGTATACCGGCCTCAGCGATGAAAGCAGTGGATTCGGCGAGGATTTGACGGCGGAGCAAATTCTTGCTGTCGCGGAGTCTATGGACCTTGGAGGCACCGATTGGCTGTCATCTTTTGCGACCATGGATAATTATCAGATGGTCGATCCTCCTAATATGTAGGCCAAATGAGTTCGCATTCACGAAATACCTGACCGTATGGGATCTGGACATAACAGCAAGTTCCCTTCGCATTAAATGTGCGCGGGAACAATACATTACAGCTTCGACTCTACCTGGTTGATTTGGAGATCGCGAATTTCCTTTACGTCTCCTATGCGCCAGCTCACATCATCCTGGCTCGCATTACCGTTCGCGGAACTGAAATTCCTCCACCGCCACCTAGAAATGGGCTGCTGCTCTTTCGCAGAATTCAAGAGGTCAATCACCCATCGTCCAACGATAGGGAACATCTTGAAACCATGACCGGAGTCGCCGGAAAGCAGCATGACCGAGGAGGACGTTTGCGGAACGTAGTCTACAACAAAGTCGGAATTGCTCGTATCCGCAAACCAGCACAGAGACTTCCTCACCAGTGGTCGATCCGCGAGATGCGGGAGAGTCTGGTGAAGAAGCTCGCGCATTTTCAGCTCGTCCTCGTGCGGCACAAAGCGGCTTTGCGTCAAAGATTCCGGCGGTTGGGAGAGGCCTGTCGAAGGGTCGGTGTTGACATAGCCGCCTCCCATCGGGCACAGCTTGAGCAGGTTCGTTTTGGGCTCCGGTTCGAAGAAGAAGCCAAGATCTCGGGCGTACGTGACAGGTATGCCGCGAAGAGAAGACGTCTCGTCCTCCGTGAGGCGGACGTGGGCGACGGACCAAGCTTTGGCCTGAACGTGCGAACCAATTTCGGGCACGATTTTCGTGGCGGCCGCACCAACGGCCACAATGACGAGAGAAGCAGCGTGGAAATCGCCGCCCTGTGTGCGGACTCCTACGCTCTTCCTCCCCTGACATGTGTCCTCGTACACGATTTCTCGGACCGCACCTACTTTCTCCCCAAGGAGGAATCGGACTCCATTCTCACGCGCAGCTCGGTAGACGCCGCGTAGTGCATTTGCCGAATGCACGTATCCGTCGTACTTGTTAATATACCCTTTCCATCCAGGTAGCTGGCCGTCGAATTGCCAGCACAGTTGCCGGAGCTCATCGCGTCCGTCCACGCCAGAAACGAACGGTTTCATGACCGGATGCCGCTCAGCAGCCGCGCGAAACCGCTCCATGGTATCGACAGCTTTCTGCGGCGCTGCTCCCGTTACGCAGTTCAAGAAGCCGACGCGATGGAAGTGCGGCGCGAAGAGCGGTGTCTGCCAAGCTTGCATCGCTTCCTACCGGTTCGTCCAGCAAGTTAGCTCTTCTGGTCTAGTGGACCCATGTATCCCGAAATGGCCAAATAATTGGAAACGATGGGCATGGGTAGGGCAGACGCACAATGGCTAGCTCGGTGTAGAAGCCATCCTCGTACTCGGCCCGCATGATCTTGTTGAGATCGTTCGCGGCAGACCAGCGCGAGGGTATCTCCTCGTCCTGCTCGAAAACGGTAATGTCCGTGTATCCACGCGTGGAGAGCTCGAGAGCGGTGGAGAGGCCGAATGCTCCGCCGCCGATGATGATGACTGGCTCGCTCTTTGGTAAGGGCATTGTTGAATGACGGGGGTTGTGGATGGATGGATTTAGGGGGAAGATGAAGAAGTCGAATCTAGTAACGAAGGCGAGTCGTGTGAGTGTTGTATGACGGAAGCCGGTTCGACGACGTTATTCTATTGCAGATGAGAGCTCGGCATCCGGCTCTTTGATCACCGGCTGCGCTCGGAATCATCGGAATGAAGTTCCTCAAGTGATCGACAAGGCCACTGCGCTAGTGGTGGGGTGACCAGATCCGGTGGGTTGATCCGACGTCTAGAACTGTGGGTCCGGGATAGACCGGGAAGCAACCCGTTCCTCGCGGGACGACAGCCGATCTCTCTCGCCTACTCCGCATCTCTCACCGACAGCTGCGATGACAAAGAGCTGGACGAGTGGACTGCGAAGGAAAAACTGATCCGATGGGGAGCAGCTATGTGTAGGAGATAGCTCCATGGCGCTGGAATCGGAGCAACGAAATCACAAAGCCGCATCCCCATCAGTGGACATGCTCTTTGCGAGTATTCCCCTAGCTTCACCTCCATGGCCGGTCCCGTGACTCAGCAATTCGAGTCCAGCAGCTTCCGTCCAGGTTTCAAAACGACCACTCTACCAGGCATTCTAGCAGGAGACATCTCCGCAGCCGCCATCTCAGCAACTCTCATAGCACCCGTGATTACAGCCATAGACAGGTCCGTCTCATCCCAATGACTATGCCCTGAGTAATTCATAACCCCTATGCAGAGCCGTTGTCGAGCACGCCGGCTCAAGCACCCGCCCTCTCCACACAGCTCTCAAAACCCACATCCTTTGCTCATTCCGGCACCCACGCCTCTTCTTCACCGCAAAACCCTTCTTCTACGTCTGGACGCTGTACGCAGCCACATATTCCACCGCGAACGGCGTGGAAAGCCTCGGCAGAGCATATACGCAGAACACGAACCAGGTGCTAGTTACCTCCCTCACATTCCTCTCGACATGCCTCGTGAACGTGCCGTTGGGAGTATGGAAAGACGTCCGATTTGTCCAGATTTTTGGACATGGTCGCACCCCGCCGAACAGCGCCCTTGACACTCCAACCACGAAACTCGGCGCAGCAACAGCGCCGCACGCTACGCTCCACCACCACCCAACAGCAAAGTTCCCGAAGACAGTAGCAGCCACCTTTCTCCTCCGCGACGCTCTCACCATCGCAGGCTCTTTCACACTGCCTCAAATGCTGTCCCACTCGATACCCGAGACGCTGTTGTCCGACCCTGTGGCGAGGATGGCGGCGATGCAGCTCGTGGTGCCCGTGCTATCGCAGGTCGTCGCTACGCCTGTGCATCTCCTGGGGCTGGATCTGTATAGCCACCAGCACAGGCGCGAGCGGGGAGAGCGGATGTGCAGGATTCGGAGCAATTTGGGAGCTGCGACTTTGGTGAGGTGTGCTAGGGTTATTCCGGCGTTTGGGGTGGGGGGAGTTGCGAATGCGGGGCTGAGGAGGTTGTTTCATCGGAAGGCGGGTGTGATGGGTTGATTGGGGAGGTGAGCGGTGGTGGTATATCTGATCACAATTGCGAAATGGATCTACGCAAGCAAGTGTAGGATACGATATACGCTTGATAGTACGAAGAACAGCCGCAATGCCGCCCACAGGGGAGATGTGCACAGAACTGTTTCATTCTCTGCATTCAAAGTACATAAACGAAGGTTCCTCCCGAGCTCCTTGTCAATATCGGCAGCTTGTTTAGCGAGTAACAAGCACAATGATTCGGCATTGGTTTTCCTTATCGGCGTCCAACTAGACTTGGCGGAGCCTAGAGACGACGTACTGGACTTTCCGTGCCAATCGGCAGACCTCCCGATGAACGGAAAGCCGACGCGAAGGTCACGGGAACACTGAAGCCCCGCGTAACTAACTGCGATGCGGGGCTCACCAATTACATGAAGAGGCGTCTCGGGAGACAGCAGAGCATATATGAGATATTGTCCAGTAAAAGACGGTCATACAATATAACGAAGTTCTCGTTGTTGCTCCTCGCCCACTTCTGGCAGCGGTTACGCCAACCTTCACTAAGCCATAATGCTACACTTTCGACTCAGCAGTACATTGTTTAGAGGGGTAGTGAAGAATGGCTTCGGAGCAATATCCAGCACCAGTTTCCAAGCCCGGCTGTCCTCAACTGCAGTGCCCCGGCTCAGGAGCAGCAAGACGCCCAACTCAGCAACAGGATCAAAACCACTCCCTCCCCCCGACTTCCCACTAGCCACTATGCCTCTTCGCATGCTGCTCCGCTCTTTATTCATCGCCACCATTTCCTCGAAACGCTATCTGCTCATTCCGGCGCTTCACCTCCTCGCCTTTTTTGCAAAGCCCGGTAGGAGCTTTCTGTTCAACGTCGATCGGAATCCTGTGCTGCATGCGCTGCTGAAGAAGACGCTGTACAATCAGTTCTGTGCGGGGGAGTCAGTGCAAGAGACCAAGGCGTGTGTGCGGCAGTTGAAGGAGCTGGGGTTCCAGGGCGTCATTCTTACGTACGCAAAAGAGATGGTGTTTGATCATAAGGCTAGAGCCGAGCTGCAGGAGAGTGTCGATTTGGAGAGAGCAAAATATGGGAAGGTGGCGCCTGAGTGTAGCGCCAGCATCGAGGAGTGGCGTCTGGGTACGCTCAAGACGGTTGATCTAATCGACGAAGGTGATATGCTCGCTATAAAGTACGTCCTGCAACTTCTCACCATCCATCAATTGCACTCCACCCAAGCTCTCCAATACTAACTTACCCCAAGAATGTCTGGCGCCGGCCCATCCGTCACATCCGCCTTCGCCAACAACGCCCCGCCCCCGCCGCAACTCCTCTCCGCGCTCTCCGAAATCGCCACAAAATGCGCAGACCGGCGCATCCGCCTGATCGTCGACGCCGAATCGCAGCACATCCAACCCGGCATTGCCCATACCACACTCTCACTCATGCGCCAATTCAACCACGGCGCCGACGCCGTCATCTACAACACGTACCAAGCCTATCTGAAGAGCACGCCGGCGGTCCTCGCGCACCATATCGACGCCGCGGAAAAGGAGGGCTTCACGCTGGGTCTGAAGCTCGTGCGCGGCGCGTACATGCACTCGGACGACCGGGCGCTGATCCACGCCCGCAAGCAAGACACCGACGACGCGTACAACGCGCTTGCGCAGGGCGCGCTGTGCCGGCGCATCGGGGAGTTCGGCGCCCCAGACGCAGACGCCCGGCGCTTCCCCGCTGTGAACCTGCTCCTCGCGAGCCATAACAAAGACAGCGTGCTTGCGGCGCACAGGCTGCATGCGCAGCGCGTGGAGGCAGGACTTCCGACTGTGCCGGTGTGCTATGCGCAGCTGCATGGGATGGCGGACGCGGTGAGCTTTTCGCTGCTGCGGGAGGAGGGGGCGGAGGGGGAGAAGCCAGGGGTGTTTAAGTGCTCGACTTGGGGGAGCGTGGGCGAGTGCGTGGGGTATCTTTTGAGGAGGGCGGTGGAGAATAGGGATGCGGTTTTGAGGACGGGGGAGGAGGTTCGGGCGGTGAGGAGGGAGGTGGGGAGGAGGTTGGGTTTGTGGGGGTTTAGGGGGAGGCGGTAGGGGGTGGGAGTTGGGGGCTTTGTGTTGTAGGAGGTTAATAGTATGGGGAGGATACGGGAATTGGATGGAACGAGAAGAAGTTCCTGAACGAAAAAGAAGGGAAGGAGGGGAAGGGGAGGGGATAACCGGTCTGCAAGTTAAAACGCAGTGACAATTCACCTCGTGTCTGCACTGCTCTGTCCTCCGCTAGCTATACTGCTACAATCGAAACATACCATTTGAGCGCAGATCAGCCTAGACGGGTGAGACTGGTGGAGACAAGCTCCCTCCACGCTCCGCCGTTCCGTCATGCCTAGGTGGGTCTGCGCCGGTGTCTGCCGTTCCGCCAGCTCGGAGATCCCTCACACCACCCTTCACTGGCGAGACGGGCGACTCTACGGCCGTGCTCAGAGTTTCTGCGCGGTTAATACCGGGGTCGATGGGACCCACCTGCTCCCTGTGCTGCACGCTCCCGTTCTTCTCACTCATGGATCCCTTCCCCGCCACTGCATCGCTAAGCGTGGTATTTGCCTTTTCTTCCTCAGCAGCCTGCAAGCGAGGATGCTTGACGTTGATGATATCTAGGACAGCGAGCTTCGCGTTCTGTTCTGTTAGCGGCACGAGGTCGTCGCCACCGCTCCAGGTTCCGCAGCCAAGCTCCTCGTGTGCGAGGCGCTGCAGCTGGAATGTGCCGTTCAAGGCCCATTCGAGACGATGGTATGGATCTATTTTGCGGTGCTGCGGGTGCGAAGACAGGGTTAGCCGGTGTCCTCAGTTAGAGGAGAGGGAATGAGTCCACGTTCTGAGGCGGGAGAGGAATTGAAGATTCGTGTTCCGCGACGTACGTACCTTCTGGATGAACGCTGCCAGTGACTCTAGGGTATAGGAGGTGAGGATGATGAGAACGCCGAGAATAAGAGTAAGGCTGAGGCCGAGGACGGAGAAGGATGTGTAATCCGTCGATCGGACTTTCTGTGTGTGGTTGCTTTAGCGCTGAACTGCTGTTTGGATAATGTGTCTCACCTGCTGACAGCGTGCCTCGCGTTCCATGTCATCATTCGGTCTAATAAAGAACCGTTGCAAATTCTGGTCAGTCGGACCTGTAGCTTGCTCGATAGTCATGCGCTGTAGAGCAGCCAAGGTCGTGGCATGAAGGTGCTCGACGTCACTCTGCCACTGATTGGACGGCAACGGGCCCTGGATACCAGCATTTAGTGTGTACCTGGAGGTCAACGCGGTGGTACCAAGTCGATCGATGATTGCCTCGATGCTGGGAGAAACGTTGAGCGCCCAAGTCATCGCGTAGAAAGAAGCATTTTGGCGAGGCCTCTGGAAAAGCGACGCAGCCTCGTTGGCCACTTGGGTGAAACCAGCCAGTTTTGTGCACCCATTGGCACCGTTTACGTTCGGATCGCACCATTGATGCTGCACTTTGCACCCCACGAAAGAGGCCGGTCGGTCCGGAAGATATAATGGCACTGTGATCTCGCCGTCGCCGTCCTCCTTTGTGGTTGCCATGTACCACGGGTCGGTGACGGGCTGCACGAAGGCGATGTCGTTCGCAGAAAGTGCAAGCAAGGCTAGGTCCGCGTCCCCATTGGTCTGGTTAATTTCTGGGATCGGGTCAAAGTCGCCCCAGTTTTCCGCATACACTCTAAGTGCCCTGATGATAGTCAGCAATCAGACGACACTCGAGCGGAACGAATCAGTGCGGTTATGGCCATTCACCGTAGAAGGGATAATGGATGCTTACATGATAGTATAGTCAGCCGCGTTTTTGGAGATGTCCGAGGGCCGAAACATAGGATAGTCGTATGTGTAGTTGGCGCCAGTGTGAGTGTTCGGTCCGTACAGATATGTCATGTAGGGGAAGTCGAACGATCCCATAGTTTGGTTCACGGGTTCCGAATAGCCTTCTGTGCGTAACGGCGCGCAGGCAGTCACCCGTCTGTAGAGAAATCGATCCTGTGGGGCCGCATTTAGCCCCAAGTCATGGTGGCTATCGAAGTGCCCCGTATCGATGACGAGGTTATCGTTATTCAGCAAGCATATCTTCGGATCGAATGGGCAGGTTGCGTTGCGGGTAACGCTACCTTCGATACTTTTCTGCACGTAGGTCGGGCACTCCGTCGTTGCAGCCTCGCCGCGATAGCAGCGCTGAGCGTAGGCGGCGGCATCAACTGTAAGCTGGGTAGCATAGTTGATGAGCGTGTCCGTGTCGGTGAAAGTGAAGTTGGAATCCCACCACAAGTAGCCGCAGTTTGGGCTGGATATCATGACTTCCCCACCCATAGAGCTTGAGATGCGCGAGGAGAATACACCCGCGACTGCGAACCCAGCGGCCAACGTGGCTGCCAGCGCGAACAGCGGAAGTAAACGCTTCAGTACGCGAAGAAGCCCTGCCTTGCGTCGCCAGGACCAGATCATCCAGAAGATCTCAGCTAGCACGCCTGAGGACGAGTCTGAGTTCCGGAGTAATGCTTGGCGCTGGTGGTAGAGAGCATCTCGCGGATCTTTGGATGAACGCCAATGGTGGACTGCGAAACAGGAGATTCTCCAAAATCTAGCGCCAACATAGGTGACAAACACGGCCAGAGCTGCAGTCAAGAACGCGCCGCTGCTCTTCGTAAGTGTGATCGTTGCTCCTTTGATAGAGCCCTGGGACCAATTCGTCCAAAACCCGAGTACGACGCCATTCTCGGCGACACGGTTAGCGACGGTCGAGCTCATCGCTTGCGGAAGCAAATTTCGGTGGGGTTTGCTGGCTTAGGGAGGCGGCGGTTAGTTTCTGTTCTGCCTGAGCGCATGCGGTGGTTTAATGTATGGTTGGGATTGAGGCTCTCCTGAAACCTTTCGAAGCACCATTTTCTGCTGATTGGATGCCCTGCCATGCGTTCCAACAACGTGGCAGTTGAGGACCACATGGCTACTGCAACACGGCCAGCCTTGCGAACGCGGCTAGCCGTTTGCGGCTCGTGATAAGAGTTAGATGGCGTTGGTTGGCTAGCAGTATTGATTCGGTGGTGACATCTCTTGAAAAAGATGCAGGAGCTGAAATGCAGGTTAAACTGCAGTGCGTCCATTGAGAATGGAAACATGTAATATCCCCGGTCCGTGATTGCATTTTGGGAGGGGGAGCCAGTCCTCGTGCAAGGGTGGGTGCGTCGATCGCGTGTGGGGGCCAGCCTTGTGCCACGAGGCTGAAATCAAGAGATTGATGATAAAGCCTACTGATACGGGAAGCCTATTTGTTGCCGGATGTGCTCAGGTGGTTACTGGTTCACGTGAACATTTGTGTCCTATATATATAGTTATTTTCCCCATAGTTCCATCAATGGACTCCTGTCTCTTTACTTGCCAGCTTCCTGAAGCTGTTCCATTATATATGAAAGCCGTCACGCATGCATGGGACACAGAAGATCTTTATTGACGTGTGCTCTAGTTCTATCTCCGTGTAAGTGAACGCCGCACAGACAATTGGAATATGTACTCACCATATGCGCAGAATCTCGGAACTAGCAAAAACTACCTAAGCAATAGTCGAAGACGTCCCATCGACTAGTTTCATTGCTGAAAGTCTCCCCAACCATCGGGGTTCCCTTCGGCGCCTTCCATTTCCTCATCCTCATCGTCAGGCTGCTTTTGGACGGTGAACATCATGTGTACCTCATATGAGCTGACATACCCACACCATACCGTCACTTTCGAAATAGTCGTCTTCTCCCCGAACGTATTCTTATGCATGATGAGGAAGATGGCGGCGCCCCGTCCGTTCGGTGAACTCAACAGCGCCCTGCCCTCCTCGGTGTCCATGTTAAACTCGCGGCGACGATTCCACCGATAGAACCTGCGACAGTTGGCCTTGACGTCGTTCACGCCCAAGATACGCTGCAGAATTTGTCCCGTTTCGGCGTTCGCTATGTCGGCCGAGACAATGTACTTGATGTTCGAGATGTCCTTCTGCCGGCGCCGAGCGACCTCCATCCAATCGAGGAAGACGACCTCGCCCCAGTTCTTCAGCCTTGGCACCGTAGGAATCTGGTACATCCGAGCCATGTATGCGGGACCAAACTTCTGCCAGCCGACAAGGACACCGTCGTCGACATTGATAAGGGAGGAGAAGACAGCGTTGGTTGCCTGAAGATGTGAGTATGATGGAGGTCCTATGTAAGGTAGTGCTTGACCTACGGGATACGTGACGCCGTCATGTACTGTCTGCGTTGTGTGCTTCCATGCAGCGGGGACAACGGGACCTCCCTCATCGTCTCTCCTCCAGTTTATATTGAGAGCACGGGTCATGTGTTGCAGACCAGGTCCGGCGCCCATGCGGAAATCAGCAATGTCCCCACCGTTGACTGTGTAGCCCCAGCTCGTGAGATCCGCTACACGCGGTTAGCATCTACCAGCCCTCACGTCTTTCGGGGAACTTACCTGGGTAATTGACGAACGGGCTCTGGATGGATCCTGTCCTTCCAGGGAAGTACGTAACTGCGACCGAATCCCTCGAGCCCATGGCGGCGATCAAGCTGCAGCCTTCATTCACGGCCTCGACCCATTTACTCTGGCTGATTGGGGGATATGGCACCCGCTTCCAGAGATTGCCATCACCGGGGTCCGCCTCAAGGGCAAAGGTTGAGACATTGCCCGCGGAATGGACGGCAGCCGCATGCGTGAAGGCGAACAGGACGGCCGCGACCCCAGACACCGCAGTGGGAAACCTCAGAAGCCTCATGATGATTGGAATTCGAGTCGAACCGGAGGCGAAGTCGTTATAGAGGCTCTAACTTCGTCAATAGTTACCCGTCTGGAGAAGGAGAGCACCCCCGAATCTGTTACGTCTTCTCGAAGTCGCGTGAGCAGGTCGCGAGCTGCTTGCAGTCACCATTTGTGGTAAAAAGCGGTGAAGTATACCAATCCCGCTGATCCCCTTCCTTTCCGTCGAACCTGTTGCAGACGGGGTAACGCGAACTTAACGCGCAATGTGCAGCGCTGCGCGTCTTCCAGTGGCTGGAAGTAAACAAAAGCTTCACTCGTGCCCATCTCCACAGAACCGCCGTTGCCGTGGTGAAAAGCGAGTTCGCCGCCAACGCAAGATTTTACGCGCCCCTCCGCTGTCGTCCACAAGTTTTCTCCTCCACCGTCGTCTACGAGAGCTCTCCTCCACCGTCGTCGGGGAATTCTCTCCTCTACGCTCGTCGACGAGGGCTGTTCTCCGCCTTCTTTCCAACTCAGCCACAATCACTAACGGCCCGAAGAAGCCAGTGATAATACGGTACGTGAAAGCAAGCTCCCCGTTCCCGATCGCAGTGTGGTGCGGCTGCCACCCAGCCACATTGCGTGACGGACACCCCCTCCTAACCCAAGTATTCGCTTCAATGAGGCCGACATAAAAGCGCACATACATACAACATCCCAACATCGACCTATAACACTTTCAAGACAGTGCTCAAATCTCTCCAAGCGAGTGTCTCCTCAGCAGGAACGCCAGGATGTCCCGTCCTGACGATCTCAAAATCAAGGGTCGTGCTAGCGCTGGTTTTGCCCATGAGCCCGACGACTTCAAAATCAAGGGTCGTGCTGGCGCTGGTTTGAACCCAGCTCCGCCTTCCCAGGAGGCTCCGCCAAACGAGGGCTGGAGTCAGTATCGAAGCTACCTCAGGAACACTGGCCCAGACATGGTCTTCGGAAGCAACGGCGACATACGTGAGCCAGGGGACCCAACACCTTCGTCCCCGCGTTCGCCACTGCACATTCGAAGGCCGCGAGCGCGAGGACGACACCGGCGCCCGGACATGTACCCCCCGCCTGGGGATTTCTATACCCCATCGTACGAACCGCGTGGTTTTCCGGATGGCGATCGCCGACGACGCCAGGAGCGATCCCTGACTCGAGACTCCGAGCACTTTGAGTATAAGCACAACCGTTCACCGCGTAGCGAGTCTCGTGACTATCGATATAAAGACCGTGGACGGCGCCGTGAGCGTTCCCCTGCGGCAGAGTACGAGTCTACGTACCGCCGCTCCCCGTCCCGCTATGATCGCTCGCCGTCCCGCTCTCAGTCAAGGACACCGGTTCGCCGAGGACGTCCCCAGTATACCCAGGATCGATCAAGGAGTCCGATTCGTCATGAAGAGGGGCGCGGCAGCCCTCGGCGCCGTGGACGCTCTCGCTCGTCACGATGTCAACGCGATCACTATCGCGCAGTGCCTCGCAACCGATCCCGGGAGCCTGAACGCCGTAACACGACACGTGAAGGGCTCCAGCGCCGCAACCGCTCTCCGCTGCCACCGCAGGAAGAGGAGTACAGGGGGCATAGAGGCAGCAAACGGCGGGCGCCAGAGGCGGGCAGCTCGCATCCATCTCCGAAGCGCCGCCGCAGGGATCAGGCCTAAGAAGGAGCACTATGGACGAGTTGTGTGGGCGATGCTATGGTGCGATCACGGCTGATAAGAATGGTCCATGGACAGAAGTCGAGGATGGGTGAGCGTAGGCACAGATCCACTATGGGATGCGATTTGATTTTCTTGGGGACTGTGGGCCTCGTGTGATCCTCCGTAGAGGCGCGTTCGGTCTGTTGGTGGTTGGCGATATTCGGCAAGGGTAGTCATAGGCCGCCCGGACGTCCTATGATGTTCTGTGCTGTATTATAGTTTGCCCCCTCTTGTAAGCAACCATCCTCTCATGTCATCGATGCCCATGAGCCCAACCATCACCATCCGTGCAAACGCGTCCACGTCATCCGCGTTCGCTTGTTGGAGCACTTCGCCGAAGTCGAGCCCCTTGACCAAGTAGTGTTTCTTCTCATTCCAAGCGATGGCGAACTCGAGTGGTGACATGGCAGCCCACAACTCAGTGGAGACCGTCAAACGGTTTCCAGCGGCAATCTCATGTCTGCAAGTGGTAAAGCGTCCGCGAATGAGATTGAATATAGCAACAGTTTGAAAGACAGCAAGAAGTGTGCGACGACAGGATTCACGGAAGATGAAGGAAGTCCAGGCATCGCGAGCGGCATTGCTTGGATATAGTGGAAGAGTACCGATTTGTTCCGTTTCATGGATGAGGAGTTCGTGCAGGTCAGCCCCAACTGCTTCAAGATAAGGGCTCAAATTCTCGGCATGGTAGTAGCGTAGCTACATTGGATTGGAACTTAATCATGACAGTCATGGCGAATGGGCGGGTATACTTACATCGTCGCTGCATACGAGCATGGTATTGTACAGCAAGAGTGCGTGTGCTCGTGCGAGCATTTCGATTGGTGCGGTCTGGCATGGCTGAGCGATGAGGTTTTGAGCCCGGTCGATAATATGGCGTGCCACGAAAGTAGCATTCGTGTCATTCCGTGCAATGTATAGCGCGCAGGCGGCGTACACATCTACTAGTGTTAGGGACAGTTATTGATCGTCCGGATCCGTCATACCTTGAAGAGGCCGTGGCATGTAATCCTCATACAGCCTCGGATGGCTCCAATGCGTAGCATTCTCCTCGACCATCATCCGGGGCATGAGCTTCAGCTGCTCGATGGAATACTCCACTCTTGATGCAGAAAGCGGGGCAAGGATATTTGTAGGAAACTCTTTGGCTGTGACAGAATTGGGCCTGGATAGTGCCATTCCATCGTTGCGGAGCATGCCAGCGAGTGTCCCGAATGAATTGAGCGCCGCGGAGAAGTCGAAGTCCAGTCCCGCATCCAGTGCTGACGGAATATCGGAGACATCGACATCAAACGGCATCGCGACATCAACATTGCCAACCGGTGCATTCGCAACAGGGGTGTCTGCTTCGGAGTCGGCCATAGCGGGGACAGAAGCCTGAGGCGGAGGCGGATAAGTGCACCGCAGCTTCTGCCTGGTGCATCGAAGGCAGTTCGGTTGCTGGAGGTCGCATCTTCTCTTCGCCTTCGCACATTCAGAGCACGACTTCTGGCGACCCTGTGGATTCGAATGGCGCGTTCGGCCTGGCGGCATGCTTAGGGGATTCTGGTGAAGGTGGCCCGTAAGCTTGAGGTGAGGTCTGGTTTCGCGTTGGCACGCTTTACCCCTTTGGGATAACCCGTCATCGGTAAGGCGGCCAATTGCGTCAACATCATCATTCACGCACGCAGGTCAGACGATTGCCATTTCGCCTGATCGAGATTCCTCCAGCTTTGCTCCTTGACCAAGAATTCTGAGTGGTGGCGGGTGAGTGAGAGCATGGACGCCTTTTCCCGGCTCAAATCGTCCTCGTCCGCGCGGTCAACGAAAAAGCGCGGGCTTCCGCAGTCTGCGTGCGGACTTCCGAGATTCTACAACAGAGACGCCGAATACGCGAATAAGCGATCGCCATGTCGTACGTGTCGTTTAACTTCACTTCTAATGGTATCTGTATATAAAGATAGCCGAGGGGCGGCCTTCTTCCCTCTTCTGCATCAACTGGTTCTCCCTACGGTTACTTCTTCCGCCTCGAAGTCCTCCCACTTTCCGACATGCCTCAGAAGACCGCTTTAGTCATTCGAGCCACCGGCGCTCAGGGCAGAGGTGTAGTCAAGCATCTGGTCCGAACTGGATGGAATGTGCACGCCTTCGTGAGCGACCCGTCGTCCGACCGAGCTCTTACGCTGAAGA
This sequence comes from Trematosphaeria pertusa, assembly GCF_010094035.1. Lineage (NCBI taxonomy): Eukaryota > Fungi > Ascomycota > Dothideomycetes > Pleosporales > Trematosphaeriaceae > Trematosphaeria > Trematosphaeria pertusa. The sequence goes on along the minus strand of NW_022987221.1, from coordinate 36,682 downwards.
ACTATGGCCCGGGTATATCTCTCTACAAGGGCGCGCTGAGCGACCCCCCATCCATCGAAGCCGCCATCAAAGGATGCAACGCAGTCTTCCTCAACCAGATGCCCACCCGCGGCGACGATACCGAGACCCGTGAAGCGCAGGCAGTGCTCGACGCCGCAAAAGCAACCGGAGTGCAGTACATCGTGCATTCCACCACCCTCCCTCTCAACGACCCAGATATCCGCACAAAGCTCGATGGCTCCGTCGCCGCTCCGGCCGTCTTCGGGAAGGGCGATGTCGAAGAGCTGGTTCGCGCCTGTGGCATTCCCTGGACTATCATTCGGCCAGGGTACTTCATGACAAACCTCGTTTCGCCCTTAGTTGATTTGATATTCCCGGAGTTCCGCGAAGGGAAGTTCGTCAGCTGCTGGGAACCCGATACCATTCTGGCGCTTGTGGACCCCGACGACATCGGTGCATTTGCCGTCGCAGCTTTCAACGATCCCGACAAGTTCGCTGGCAGGATTCTTACTTGCGTTAGCGAGCTCGTGACGGTCAAAGACGTCGTTTCTCAAATTTCGACTGCGACGGGCAAGGATATCGACGTTCGTTACCTCACTAAAGAAGAGGCGGCAAAGGAGGCAGCACGGAATCCAATGATGGAGGGCCAGAAGTTGTCGAAGGGGTTACATGAGCTGGTGGATATGGAGGAAGTCAAGGGCTACGGGATCCCGCTTACGAGTTTCAAGGATTTCTTGGAGAAGAACAAGGACGCTCTGGTTCCGAATACTGATGGAAAGAAGGTTGAAATCCGTCTTCCGTCCTTTAATGAGTAGGAATAGAGCCGCCACAATACACGATTGTAGTTATCACTGCGACCCTTGGACTATCCGAGAAACAACGAAACGTATCAGGAGCAAAAGGATCGCAGTCCTTCTACTCTTATAAAAATAACATCCTTATATCCGCCAACAAAACGGCATTATCAGGCAATCTGGTTTCCAAATTCAGTAGCACTGGGTTGGCAGCTAGAAGGCGGTAGTGTCGAGAAGGTCGTGAGCAATTTAGCGGGAACTGCAGTAAACGTTGACCATGTGACCAGCATTGGCGCTGAGGAACGCCGATTAGATCTGGCGTTAATGGCATCACGATATGTGTACGAAATCCATCTACAGATACCGGCAGATTCGGTTCCTATACGAGAGCCGTTGATAGGTATGTACAACTCTCACAGGTTTCCACGTCGCCATCGTCTTCTAACCTGAGAATTCGTGACCATACTGAAGACGAGTCCGGCTAGTTTAGTCTCTGCTCTTCATCCTGTTCTTGATCATCGCCGGCAGTTGCACTGGAAGTAGATTCCACAAGCCTAAGGACCTTAAGAAACCTTAGGAGCGTATAAGCGGGCTAGGCAAAGAGCAGCTTGGATGCCTTCGTATTCTTCTTGGACGCGTCATTTTGATGGTCAGTCACTATAGTGCACTGTAGGTGATCCACGCTCGTCGGATTGGGGACAAGCCTCGGTGTGTGCGGCTCTCCTGCTTGCTGTGCTTCGATACTTCGCCGTTACCGTAAGGGAAGGATTTGGAGATAGGCATGAGATGTTTCGACCTCAAACGTGCCGTGGCAGCAGAGGTATTGGTCATGCTTAGCATTCGAGGAAGCGTGATGGCGTTCTTTCATGCCGCAGCTGGACACCATCGCCAATACCTGCATGCCTTCAATCCCCGCTATCTCGTAGGAGCGTTCTTTCGTATCGCAGTGTGCATAGAGTTCCTAGCCTCGTGAAGAAAGGTGGAAGGCGAGGAGACGGTTGCCGCCAAGATCCCAGGAGTAAAATTGATCAGGATAATGAACGCAATCCTGGACTATGGGTTACTGGTTCACCGACTCCATAGAGATCCAGAGCCAAAGCGGTGAGCCAGATCAGCCAGCCTTGGCGTCGGCATGAACTCCCACATGCTGGCGTGTTTCTCTCCAGGAAAACCTCGCGCGTCTCTCCACACCACGTCTTCGTCTCTCCACGCCACAGCTACCTATTGTCGCCTTCTGCAAGCAGACCGTGATAGAGAGTTAAGCAAAAGACGGGATGTTGGGACGGACGGAACGCGGCTGATGACAAGCTAGACCCTGATAGGCTTAGCCCACGGTCAACTTCCTCGGCTCGTTTCGCAACCTCCGGACCCTCACCTTCGTCCCAACCCAATGCCCTTCAGCAAGCTCTCGGATAATAGAGCTTAATACAAACCGTCTTTGTTGTCCCAAATTGTATTATGAGTGCCCTCTCTCCAATCTACCAGGCAGCGGCGCGTCCACGTTTTCGAGGACGTCCCGAAACCCCGAAACCTCCACGCCAGGGCACTCCGTAGCCACACTGCTCACGCCGTTGTGAATGCCTAGTTATCCTCATACTACGACTCTCCACTATGCAATCCTCGCACTGCGGGTACGCTCGAGTCCCCGCTCCCGTCCGAGATATCGATCCCCGAGCGAAACCCGACGACCCGGTCGGACTGTCCCCACAGCGCACAGTATCAAGGAAGCATGGCTTTCGCACGCGAAACTGGCGAAACAGCAACGCGACCAAAGCTTTGTAAGGATGCGAAATGTCGATTTCGCCAATCAGAGAGGTCCCCGGCCAATAAAAGCACGCGCAGAGGCTGCTCTGCATCGGCATCCACCGCCAAGGGCGTCTCCGCACGATGCGGACTTTGTGCAAAGTGGTACGGCAACATCTACGGCTTCGCTGATAAAGTCTTTCGACATTTCGAGCAGCCAAGACCTCTATGTATACCTAGGTAGTCGCGGAGATAGCCGGGGCTTATTCGGGGATCCTCACGAATTAGGCTGACCATAGCATCAACCGAGCTCCAGCCCTGCACGTGCGGTATATGCCCCTACGGCGATCTACGGCGTAGCGATTTTGCCTCATCCGGTAAAGCGATAGAGCCTTGCTATGCGCCGCTTGGCTATTCCCTGGTTTGATGAGTCTCTCCGAGATTTCATCGCAGCGAAATCTTGAGAGCCAACCCTTTCTATATTCGCTACGAGGAGCGTAGGCTGCGCGATGAGACTCTCCAAGACTGTGCCACCCGTTCAGCGCATAGATATGAGAACGACACTCGATTTCTCTGCATGGCTAAATCGTGAACCACGTGGTCCTGTTAACCAGCCTTACACTCTGACATCCCCCACACTGCTGACGCGCACGGCATACATCAACAGGGGAGTGCACACCCCACAACACCGGATCGGGCTACACATGCCAAGCCTGTTTCGGATCTACGCCCTGCTCTACTGTGTACATCCACGAGACATTCCTTGTTGGTATCCTGGGATCAGATCCCGACTCCTCTGACTCTACAAATACAGAAGAGCTGGCAGCTCGACAACCCCATCAACAACTCACATCCTCACCACTGCAGAGCAGAACAGTCCTTCATTTCCCACCAGCAGCACATCAGCTAGATCTGACTCCATCCCTTCCTCAACTCGTCTACAATATTCCGTCCTGCATAACAACCAACTCCAACTCCAAAACCACCCCACCCCACCCACACACCGCAACAATGAGCACTGCCAACCAGACCATTCCCGTCGACCTCCTCCCCGTCCCCGAGGACCAGTTCCAGCGCGCGCAATTCAACCCACAGGCGCACCTCAAGCACAAGAAGTCCTTCGTCAACAAGGTCTTCTCCAAGCGCTCTGGCTCCAACTCCTCCAAGCGCAGGAAGGACGACGCCGCGGATGACACTAGCGAGCGCGACTCTATCCGCACCACCACCTCGAATAGCTCCGGAAGCATCCGCTCCATCATGTTCCGCAAGCACCGCTCCAATACCAGCACCTCCACCTCATCGACCGCATCGACCTTCTCCGAGAGCGGCTCCATCTACAGCAACATGTCCCTCGGCAGCAACGCGAGCAGCTCGTCTGAGTGCGACAAGTACGGCATGCCGAAGTCGCAGTGGATCCCGCAATACTTCTGAGCGCCGGATCGATTGATGAATCAGTCAGGCTCGAAATTTGTACATAATACCCCTTTCCATTCCTTTTCCTTTCCTCTTCATTACTATTGTAGATACATTCCTTTCTCCTGCATTTTCTTTCTTTCTTCCTTGTACATACATACATTTCGCTCAGTGGAGCACTTACGGTTGATGATGGTTAGAGGGGAACTAGGTCCACTCCTTTCTCTCTCTTATATTTCCTCATGCATTAGATGCGGCGTACTTGCGCGGCCGTTTGGAATCGCTCTCTCGGGGAGCTGGGTAGTTGGATAACTGCATGAATCATAATCTATTGTTTACCTAAGCCGGCCGTGCCAGTCGATATGCCTACTTATTCTCGCTGCGACGCTGGCTCATGCAGGACCAAATATAGGAGAAGATCAGCAACGAGTCTGGAGTCTCTCCATATCATAAAGTTTTTTCTTGCATTCGCGATGGTCCTTGTTTATGAAGTAGCTGTCGGCGAGATCAAAAGTGTTTTGCCAATAGAGCCCTACTTCACCGCTCCTTCCCTCTTCGAAGCGAACTTAGCCCATGTGGCGAAAAATACAAACGCTGAAACTTCTCCTCCCCCTTTCTTCTTTCCTCCTTCCACTCCACTGCCACGTTGCGATCCGTGGAACGGCAATCGTAAGTGTCGACCCGTTCACTTCCGCGGCAATCGCGGACCATCTTTCAGTTCGCAATGGCGAAGAGCGGCGGCAGCCGCTATACGGAGCCGAGCCCTGCCCAGAAGCTCAAACGCGGAGCCTTCGTGTCTGGTAATCCCGCTATTCCTATTCGCATCCCTCTCTGCTGCACGCTGATATCCTAAAGGCACTGCAGCCGACTCGTCACCGCTGCATAATGGTTCCCGCACCCAGATACGCCGGCGCCGACGTCAACGTCAACGCCAGCGCCAACGCCAACCATACGGAGGTGAGTTTCTACTCGGTGCCACTTTCTGTAAATATGCTGAGGAGATGCAGCCACGCAAGCCTCGCAAGCCCTTTCTCGACCTCCCACCCCTGTTCACGGCAGCCGCAGCAAAGGTGCAAGTCAGTTTCATTTCCCGTCACGCAAAAGACATGATGCTAATGTCACGAAGGCAAAACGGAGCCGAATCGGCAAGAACCAATGAGCGAGGCACGGGCGCGTCTCATTTATGAAGAGGCCCCTCCAACAGCAATGGATCTGCAAGAGTACAAAGCCAAAGTCGCCGCGCATTTGGACCTCAATAGCAAGGTCCACCCAAGACTATATAACTCGATCGGGGCGAAAGATCTTGGGCTCTGCTTCGCGACGTTCTGCACGGAGCAGATGTGTGCCGCGGCTGAGCGATGTCCGTGGCGTCATGCTTGCCTCACTGAAAGCGAGGCGAATTGGATCATCGGGCTCGGTGAAGAGAAGTTCATCCGGCTTGCCGCTCGGCGGTGGATGACTCCAAATGTAGCCTGCCGAAGTAGCTTCCCAGGCATGTTGGCGGGTGAGGATACAGGGAGCCAGGAAGCGATGATTTGAAGAAATGAGGGGGTGGAAGAGAAATGGGATATGTGCAGAGCAAATCTGGGCACGGGATGTTCTTCAAGTTACTTATATTGTACCACATCTCCATGGAGCCTCAGAAGGTCATCACATGTTCTTCTTAAATGCAGCCCATTGCGTTGCCCAACCTTCTGCTAGCTTTATCCACATACCGGGTCCGACATCCCATATCCACGAATGTGTTTTTCGCGGACATTGAGTTGCCTAGAGACGCGCTCCACTTACAACGGAAACCCAGCTCCAAGGAAACTTTGAACGACGCTTCCATCATTCCGATCGCTCACCACGGGTGACCAGGCTCGAGAGACTGCCCCACCGGTCCATCTCCCAGTTTCCCTCGAATTATCCACATCCGCAGGAAAGCTTCGTGCGCCATATTCGGCGCGTCGGGAGTTTCCCAGTTCTTCATGAGGAGCCTCGCCCGCGGAAGCGACACCCTCCCACTCGAGATGAGAAACCGTAGGTCTTTCCACTCGATTTCGTGCTTCCATCGGCATCCACCGTCGGCGTGTGGGTACATCTCTTGCCTACCGAAGGTCGCCTTACACAGCCCGTAGCACTCCTCTGGGGCACAGCATAACGGGAAAGGCTACCCTGGCTGTCTGATCCATACTCTGTCCACTGTGGCACGTATTTGCCACACGGTGTCGGCTCGAAGTACCTGCTGCGCTGGGCTTTGGCGTAAGCCTTACGGTCGAGCTGGTCGAGCTCCTCGAGTTCGGGGTCCCGCTGACCTGGAGCTAGGGGTCTAGCAATGCGTGTGCGGGAGACGGGGATAGAAACGGGAGCTTCTTGAATCGAACGCCTTGGCTGAGCACGAGTCGAGTGGACCGTTGGCGGTGGCATGGCTTGCGCCTGTGAGTCTCGTGGTTCCCAAGATTGAGCCTCCGGTGACTGGGAAGTTTGATTTGAGAACAACGGTTGGGGAGTGTAAGGTCCCGCAAATGGCACGTGGTTTCCACTGAATTGCTGAGACTGAGGTATTGGTCGCCTTCGACGAGGCTGCTGCGAGACCATATCATGTTGAGACGCCTGTCCCATATATGCATTTGGATTAGAATTTGAGGAGGGAGGTCCATAGGATGCGGCCCGGGAGTCTGATCTGTGCTGCGCTGCTGCTAGGAAGATGTGTTCCACTCTAGCATTTGCCTCTTCCTCGATTTGCGCCGCCACGGCCTCACATACGCGGTCCGCAATGAGCTATGGGAGGTCTAGTGGAAGAGGTAAATATTGCGGGTTCTGAGCAGTTGGTTGCTGCGGCCGGTTCTGAGGCAGGAATTGGTGAGGCAAAGGGGGCGTCCGTTCCACTGATAGTTCCCATGAGCAACAACATACAAAAAAAGGCTTCCCGCACGCTTACCATAGGGATACGAGGAAGGGTCGGTCGGAGACGCCCAACGCCATTGTCCAGTAGGCTCGTGGTGCACCCACCAATTCATATTAACATCCCGCTCCCAGACCCATCCAGGCTGCAGTGGCGGTAGGGGGCTTGTATGAGGATAGAACGAAGCCGGGTTTGGTTGTCGGCTGTATGCTTGAGGCGGCGCCTGGGACGCTGCGCCGTACCAAGACATCTGCGTTTTGCTCAGGATGATGCCCTAGTGTCTGCAGCGAATACACACGTACCTTGGAAAGCCGGCGGAGGGTGCAAGGGAAGAAGCCGCCGCGGAGAGGGGTAAAGCGATCTTGAAGTCCGCGTCCGTGCGCCTAGCTTGACGCGCTGTCAGGTGACGAATATATTCACTCACCCTAAGCCTTGGCATTCGCACACAAAGGGTACAGCCATCCCGCGCAGAGACGGGTCGCCAGAGGAATCACGGATAAACGATCCGTTCGTAGGTTTTTCATTCCGCCAACGTAGTGTTTCGCTTGCACTCGGTAAGTGTCGATTAGCATTCGGTTTCAAGACCTGTCGTCAAGTTCGGCGGCTGACCCATCAGCTGAATCATAGGAATATGTTCTTCCCATACCTACGCGCCACATGCGATGAGCGGGATGGCCTCCGAGACCAGGCGGTATTATCGGGTAGTAGTAAAGGCTCCCGCTGTTATAGGATGCTAGAATAGTATTAGCTGTCCAGGGCTCGTGTCCATACCTAACCGCGGGGCTAACCAAATGCACAGACGCCGGCTACATAACTTTTGTAGCGAATCGTTTCTGCCCAGGTGCACACTGCAAGTCTGTCTGCTGTAAATTGCGTTATGGTGGCACTTAGTGGGTCGGCTAAACTTGCCCTGGACGGCCGCTGACATCATCAGATTGCCAACCTCAGACAAGACGAGTTGTGACGTCCATCTGCTCTTCCATCGCCACCCTTTCGTGCACCAGCCCCATCATCTAAGATGCTTGATTGTATTCTTTCTGCGGATCTGATCCCGGCGCTCGATACATCTCATTGCAATGTAATATCCTCTGCTTTCCCGCAGCAGTCGATCGCGTCAATCATCGGGCAAAAACGCAGTAATTTCATCGAACTCGAGTCAATACCGCGAGAAATCATCGTTTTGCCCCCAGCAACAGGCATCGACTCTTCTTGCTCGCGCCATTGGCGAAGATTCCACGGCTGGCTGTCGTGCGACATCGGCGTCGCTTTCTCGCCCCTACACGATTCCAACTGTTGCTCCCGATCCGGTCCCGAACGCATGAGGGGTACAGGAAGGTGACTCAGTCATCGTTTACAGTTCTCGTGGCGTCAAATTGTGGAGTCTGCGGGTACGGTGGAAGACGAAGACATGAGATGTCGTCGCAGCAGAGTTCGTGTCAGCTGCTTTAGCGCGTCGGGTGATGCAGGGGTTTCATTATGGCCCGCGTGATTGGTCAGCGCCCCCTACTCTGCCAGACAAGACGGCGACAGATCCAAGTCACGGCTCTTGCAGTTGAGAGTGATCAGAGGGGAAAGGAGGAAGACTCAGGAATCGCTACGCGCCCGGAACGTGGAACAGATGCGCCAGCACTTTGGAGATCATTGCCCGCTGAACCACTCCAGGCTGTCCGATGCAGATACCACCCATAATCCCTACAGCGATTTCTTAGTTGACCTTGATACTAGGTAGGGTAGGTATGGTCTGAGTCATTTCCGCGTCTTTCACTTCCTCGCGACATTGGTTGCCGGGTCAACTTCACTTCACTGCAACCCTTATCTCTCCAGTTCCCACTTTAAACTGTCCCCGCTCTCTCTTTCACTCCTAGCCTCGCCTCCAAACGCACCTCGTCCTTAAAATTTCTCTAATCTGCTCTCATCTCCTTCTACTCTCTTCATCTCCTCTCCTCAGCTCTGCAACGTTTAACCTTCCAAAGCACTTCTATCAACCACCGTCAAGATGCCTATGAACTGGAACACCGAGAACGATCGCATCCTGCTCTTGAAGCTGATCGAGACTCATGGCATCTCTGTCGACTCGGCCAAGATTGCCGCAGCCTGGCGTCAGTCCCTTCAGCCATGCGCCCTTACCATGATGTTAATGCTAACCGCTACCTAGCCAAGGATGCTCCCGTTAAGCCAACCTCACGTGCAATCACCGAGCGCTTTGTAAAGCTCCGGAAGATGGCTGGTATCAACGCCACTATCACGACCTCGACCCCCTCCAAAGCTCGCGCGCGTCCGTCGAAGTACGTCAACACCCCAAGTTCCTCCACGAAGAAGCGCAAGGCCAAGGGCGATTCCGAGTCCGATGCTGAAGATGACATCACTGATGGAGAGGATACGCCGACGAAGAAGAAGCCCGCTCAGCGTGGTGGAAGCAAGTCAGGCGGTCGGGGCGGAGTGGGATCGTCTGTGCGCGTCAAGACCGGTAAGTAAAATACACTGAAGCAATCCTGGAGGGTTAAGCTATGTCAAGGCCATCTTTTAGGTCTCTGGCCAGATATCCTACCCATTGGGCGTCGAGCGAGGACTTCTATGGTCATCTACTAACCAGCAACAGAGTTCCCCGACAACTCATTCACCAACGCAGAAGACTTAGACTTCGAGGCGCTTTCCGCTCATGCCACCAGGCTCCGCGAGGCTGTCAATAACGGCGGCACACCCGACCGTGACTACTTGTTCTCGGACCATGGCATTCCCAACTACGGTTCTAGTCCAGTCTCTGCCTTCGCCAGCGCTTCCAACGGCTTGAATGGCTTCACCGACCAATCCTTCCTTGGCTTCGGGAGCGGAAATAACGGCCTAGGTGCGGGCTTGAGCGGCTTCGGTGTGACGAGCAACGGCATGGGCTTCTCCCTCAACAGCAAGACCGGCAGCATGCCAGTTCAAGCTGGAGATCCCCTCTCGACGCCCACTCGCCGCCTCAACTTCAACGCCACCCCGAATTCCACTCATCCTGCCAACGGCGCCGCCAACCGCTCGCCCACTCGAGCCACCCGCCCGTCCGCCGCCCCAAGCAATGATTCGGCCGTTCGTACCGAGCAACGCGCCCGCTCTGCTCGCAAGGCATCCCAGCAGGCGTCCGAAGGCATGGCGGCCTGGATCCAGCAGCAGAAGGCTGAGGATCGCGAGGACGGCCAGAAGTCGAGCGAGGAGGACAGTGCGGCATCTGAGTTCCGCGAAAGTGATGGAGAGTATGTTTGATAGAGCATGGCGGTGGATAGAGGGCTAAAGGCCTGGAAGGTAGGGGATGCGGTGGCGAAATTGGAAAAGCGATGCTTGTAGATTTGGCGCTTTTATGGGGCTGGAGACACTTAGGCTTGCTTTTCCTTTCCTTTTTGGGGTTATGCTGCAGGGGTCGATGACCTTCATGCAGCTCGATGACTTGGTCAACTTGGTCACTATCTTGTAAGCAATTGCTTCGTCATGAACAGAATAAAAATATTCATAGCTTACAACACTTCGTGCACTCATCACCTAATTGTTTGCTGAAGCTCTTCACGAGCACCTTTACAATCTGGGGCAGTTGATCTGCCTTATGCAGAGCTGTGAGACCTGACCCCCTGACATCTATCAGCTATCCCCGTGAATGTCTACGGTCTCTAAGATGCTGAAGACCTTGATGCAACTTGATGACAACCCAAGCACGCATAAGTTCCAAGGTCCAAAGCCCTCCAGGTCTCGCTATCCCTATCGAGCCAACCAGGACATATCGCCCCTCCATCCATACGCGTGAGCCAACCTCTATCTATATCGCCTAGCCTATGTCAATGGCAACTGATTTGATGGGTAAGGCTCATGGAACTTAATAGGTCGCCTAGAGCCTTGGGTTGTTGTTGTAAACTGCCACGCCGACCCGTGGAGCTTCTCCACCGAGAAGCCTATGCTAGCCATAGCATACGAGAAGTCGGTCCAGGCGATCTCGCTGGGATATCTGCTGAAGACGGTGAATGGAAGAGCGCCTTGAAAGCGAGCATATCGAGCTTTCCAACACTGAATACGAGGTCTTGGGTATACTCTTCGCCCTCCTAGAGATGGCAATTTTGTCGAAAGAGCCAGTGATTTCGCTCGCCGGGTCATAATCGATAAGGGAAAAGGGCATCTTGATCGATTGATTGATTTTTCTCGTTTTAAGTCACAGATCTATAGAGGGTATGCTAACTAATAGCAAAACAGAGCTTCTGCCTACGTGCAAAAGCACTTTAAAAGACGCTAAGATAAAAAGAAAATAATGGGGTATTATAGAACTATAAGAAGGCAGTATATTCTAACAGAAAAGAATAGTTTAGGCGCCGATAACGAGGGCGTAGTCTCAACGCTGGCCTCTTTCGCTAAGGCTACGCCTAAACGTCCTGAAGTCCTTCCATTGCTCTTTTAGCAAGCTCTTGGGGTGTCCTACAGAGGAGTCTCAGACAGAGAACTTGCCGGAGGACTATGTCCTTTGATTAGTCTTGAGCTCTGCCACAGCGATGAATCTTGTCCCAGAGATGAGGTTGATTGCTAGTACTAGGCGCCGAATGGGGCTTAGTACCCGACGCGCCCTTCCGTCCACATAGGCAAACACCGTCGACTGCAGCTATTTCGACAGCATCTACAATACTACTTTCAATCTGCACGACCTCGCGACATGTCCACTACAAGTCCGGGGCGCAGCCCCGTCACCACCTCAGATAAACTCCAAAACCTGCTCCGAATGTCCGCGAAACAATCCGCGGCATCTCTGAGCTCTCTCGGCAAGGACAGACTGAGGACGCTCTTGCTTGAGTGCTATCTTGGGGCTAGCAAAGAGGAACTCGAGCGCTTAGTGCGCCTGCGCCTGATCGAGTTGAGGGACGAGCTCGATTCACAGGCACCGATCGGTACGCAGGGTTGCGGGGTCCCAAAGGGCTATGCTAAAAGTGGCACAGGTTTGATTTCACGAGCAGTCCCAACGGCAAGCTCGATTCCTGCGAAGAGATCTCTACCCGCTGCCCTCGAAGGCGCAACTGAGCCGGCCTCACTACGACCGAAGCGACTGAGGATGCAGAAGATCTATGGCTCGATCTATCAAGCGCTAGCCGTGAGCTCTGTGGAACGAACAGAGCCCGCCCGCGTAGCCAGCTACAACGATCTTCAAGCTCCCACTCATGGTCTAGATAGCTCACGCAAAGCAGAGCGTACCAAGGATGTGGCTGATGTCCGAAGCCATATCATTGACCTGGGAACTCCGCCGCCCTCTTCCGACGATGAAAACGATGGGCGCTTAACTACAGCCTGTCGATCGCGCGTTCTCATTCCTACCTCTCGAAAATCTGGGGCAGAACAGAAAAGAAACTTAAGGGGACCTCCACCAGAATAGTACCACATCGCGGAGAGTATCGACTGGTGCATATTCGTACCCTCTCAAGATCCAGACGGTGGTGAATACAAGCCATTTGCCCAACTTCCGGAGGCAACCAGGACGAAGATGGAAGAGAAGTTCGAGATCTAGTTTCAAGTGAAGAACCGGAATCAGCAAGGCTCAAGAACGCACCGCCGTTTTGTGACTCTAGTTGCGGAAGAAAACCGAGCCCGGCATGCTCAGAGAGGCTTTTGTGTCGATGTCTACAACGCGAAGAAGGGTCCATCCTGGATGAGCTTTTCGACAGTTATGGGCAATCCGAAGAGAGCCTGCGACAACTGCATTTCCAGGCGCCGGATATGCGCGCGGGTCATGAAAGTTGACGAGGAGTACGAGCTGTGCTTCTTCCCTCTGCCCGGGCCGCTCAGGTTGGGAATCGATTGGGCGGAATATCGCTTTTGGGCCACCTAGAAGAGCTCGGGTGTCTGTGAGAAGCTCATGTTAGATCTTACCGGTTTTAGGTAGAGGACTTGATGGATCGCTGAAGCTTTACATACCTACAAAACGTTTATGTACGTGCGTTTTGGTACTTGGTCTTTGCAAAGTTACCCTGTTCAAGTTTTCGAGGTCGCACTCACGGTTTAGCTACGTCCACGAAACTATGAGCGGAACTTGTGCACTTTCCACTAGTTATGCTTGAGTGAATTGCGACATTCCCGATATCTTGATATCTGTACCATTCTCTGGGTGAAACATTCGGTGACGCCAGATATTCGTGCCTCACCAACCAAGACACACTAGGCAGACATAAGTTTGCTCTTTAACCCGCTCTCTCGCCCTTGCATTCTCTACTCATCGATATGTTTGCCCCACCACGGAAGCACAACCCGAAACCGCCGCCTCCCAGACCAAACAAATACTCACCAGACAACGCACCTATTCGGTCTCCACAAGTAGTCATGCCCGCCATGGACGAGCTCGACGCGCTCTACGGCCCTCTCGAAACCGCGCTCGAACATTCCAACCGCGACATCGACATGGAACGCTCCCGCGCCACCGAGCTCGCTTCCAAACCCCACTACACTCCACCGTCCATAAAATGCCAGTACTGCAGTAACAGTTTCCCACGCATTGAGTGGTTCTTCAATGTCCACTCTCCGCGCTGCCACACAGAAGCGCTCTCACGAACTACTGGAAACATTGATGTGTACGGTGACCAGCGAGTCTGCCCGTACTGTAAGAGGACGGTGCATTATGAGAGCTTCTGGGCGCATTTACAGGGCAGCGCGAAGTGTGGAGAGTATTGGAGTGGCTTGAGTGTGGTTGAGAAGAAGCTGGCGAATCCGGATTATCTTACGCCCGCGCAGCGCGGAGTATCCTTCTCATCTACGAGCCCTCAGAAGCATACTGTGGGCACAGAACTGAGCCCTTCCACGGAGGCGCCTCTTCCAGAGATGGAAATGACACGTCCGATGGTGTTGCAGAAGATCATTCCCCTTCGCGAATCCACTCCGATTGTTTCATCCCCCTCGTCACCAGCCTTGGATCCACGGCCGCCTGTGAAGAAAGAGGATGATGAATCTCTTCCCGCGACAAAGCTTCCGATGACACGAATGTCAAAATGCAACAGGTGTTACCAGAAGTTCGAGATTCCCTACGCGAGGCGCGAAGACGGAACGACGTACTCGGACTGGACCGAACACAACCGAACGTGTGTACCGCGGGAACAATCTGGCTTCTCTATAAAGGCATCCTCACACTGTACGAATTGCGGCATAGAAATCAGCGACCCTGGGTGGTTTTTCATGAAGCACCAGCGGGATTGCCGGACCAAGGCCATTGCGAATGGGACGCTAAAGGCTTTTGATCCGCATACTGGAGTTCGAATTCAGCGCCACGATACAGGTAAGCTGGATGAGGCCTCAGTACGACCGGCTTCGGAGAACGCGAAAATCAGCATGGGAGCTCCACCGATCCTCCCTTCCTCGCATGTGAGTACTACGGCGGCGCAGCCCATTGCGCATCCCCAGGCTCCCTTGCACATATCCCCTCATTCACGCGTAGGGTTTGAGGCACAACCTATGCCTTGGCTTCAAGAATGGCGGGCCAAATTCAACATCCCATCCGGGAAGCCCTTCCCGGCTACTGCCACTGCAGCTCCGATCATCCCGAACCATCAACTCTGGGCTCCGGACCTTGTGACCCCCAATGTTGGCAACGGAAGCCGTGCTTCGGCCAATTCCTCCAGTATACTCCACCACGATCAAGATGGAGGGCCCAAACAATCCGTAGCACCAGCACCTAGCTTCCACAATACTAGAACAAAAGCAGGAGAAGCAGGAGAACAAAACAGCAACGTAGGCAACGCCGAACAACCCCAAGTCCATGCCGGCGTACAAGGTCATCCCAAAAAGCGAGGGAGGAGGGGCAGGGGAAAGAAGAAACCGGGAAGGGGCATGACGGCTCGCATTGCCGCTGCCAATGCCCTTGAGGGACAGGGACTGTCCACCGCAGAAGCGCATGCGGCGGCCTGGGATGGAAATGCACGTCCTTCCTCTTCGGTAGATCTTGCTGCTCTGCGAGAAGCCGCTTCGACGTCATTGAAGCATGCTCATGGGCGACCACCTGGCATGAATTGATTAGGACTGAGAGGCGCAATGGAATGGCAATGCTGTCCGTTCTAACGAGCGCTTGTGGGGGAGATTTGCGGGAGCAATAACGACTTCGTAGTATTTCTCTGCCCTGCTTTGGACCCCGCATTGAGGGGACGGTTAGGAATATGATACGTCACAGTTTGATACCAAATCTCAATTGAATCTATACTCTTTGATTGTCCTAGGCGTGTAAGCAACCTTGGATGTGAAATGGGGGGACGAAGGCGGTATAGAGATGTATATTGCGGTATATGCGCCTTGCGCATCCTGTAGTTAAGAGAGAATAAGCTGTATACAGAGGGCGTTGCTAAGGTTTAGCCTTGTTTTCTCTAACATTGTACTACCCTCTGAAGTACTTCTCGCGGGGCTTTTCCAAGGCCAACGCAGACTCAGCGCGCGGATCTGTTCCGGTGAAAGAGAGCCATCTAGCAAACATCCCACCACCGCCTCTCTGCATATGTGTTTACTTTCCGACCACAAACCATAACTCCTCTCACCCACCCTCACCCCCACTCAAACACATTGACCCACAATGCCGCCAAAAAGCCTGCTCAAGCAAGTCCTCCGGAATGTCCTCCACCAAAAGTCCGCAGAAAGCATGCGCCAAGTGGACGTCAACAAACCGCTTCCCAATCCGCGGCCTACAAGCGCCAATAGTCAACCGCTGAGCGCGCGGTCGAGCCAAGCGACGCTCCGCGATAGCGAAGTCGCATCGCTAGAGACCATCGATGAAAGCGGCGAGAGGGAAGTGTCGGTCGAGCAGGTATTGGGAGAGATGGCGAGCGTGAGTCGCATGCCTTTGCCCGTCGTATGCGGAGTGACGCTAACGATGCTGCAGATGGATGGCAAATGCACCGACAATCTTGACGGCTTCGAGATCCTCCTCCAGCAAGCTGAGCTGATGATGCTATCGCACCTCGACACGATCGAAACGACACTCACGCTGCTTGAAGCAATGGAAAAACTGAGTCCGCACGTTGAGCCCATGAGGAAGGACGTCCTGGTAAAGAAGAAGTGGTGCGAGAGGAAGTTGGAGAAGCTGCGATCTATTCGGAAGATTGGCGGCGGGGAGAGCGAGGCGGAGGCGGGGAATGATTGGGGAAGGGAGACGTGAGGATGCTGTTTTTCGTTTCACGGCGGCGGGTGGCAGCATGTGTGTGACCTTGCAGCGAGAGGAGGATGTGAATGACGTCGCACGTGAAGAACCGTATTTTATCCTTCAATGCAATCTCCTCCCACGGTGTTACACCACTTGCGAGACACATAAAACTAGGACCTTGCTCGCTACTCTTCCCCTCTCTCTCACCAATACCTGTATATATATATCGAAGCCAGAATCCACATCGATCCCCTACACAACATCTCTACTAGCATCACATAAGCGATACGAAATTACCATGGGCGGCAATACTAGCAAACCATGCTATAGCTTCTCCTGCTGGGACAAGCGCAGCATCGACATCCCGCACGATGAGGTCCTCGATGACTTGTACGGAAGCTGGGCTTCCTACGCCTTCTTCGTTCTGCTCCTCATCTTGATCGGTGCGGTTGGATATCTTGCTTGGGCTGTGAGGCAGGACGCGAATGAGCGGCGGATCTTACGACGGTGTGAGGAAGGCGCAATATTGCCGGAGAAAGAAATGGAGCGCTGACGCCTCGACAGGGAGGCAGGGGTTTGAGGCGGTAGGGTCGAGCCAGATTTTTCAGCGTGGGCGTGCGTTGGAATTGGCGTTGACTGTAGTGACTTCACGTCGGTGGGTTCTGGGATAAACGATGCGTTAAAGTTCGTGGGACAGTGGGAGGATGGCGATCCAAGTGCCCGACCGGGTTGTCCTGAGGTTCCTTCATCAATATCAGCTGCAGATTCATCATTTGCTATGCATCCGCCTCTTTATGCGGCGCTCCCATATACATGGCTACAGTAACAGCGGTGCGGCAGTGAATAAAAACTGATGTGAAGTTCTGCGATTAATCTTCCACCCTGTATAAGTTGCCAATGACCTTCCCTAAGACAGCTCTTACTCACCATTGGGAACACAACCGACTCCCATAACAGAATATGGCACAAAAGAACAAGATCGAGAAAATCGAAGACCTGTTCGCTCAGCTAAAGATAGTAAGCCCATGACAGGGGCATCCTCAAGCAGGAAAAAGCTCACGGCTTGTAGGAGGCGGGAGATGAAGGAAAGTCCTCAAACACCAATGATCACAATATCACCTCAGTGACACGCGCCCCTGCATCGGACTCAGACAAGATGAATGCCGACGAGAACGAGGACGGAATGCCCCGGCTCATGGAGAGGAGTAGCGTGCCCCGGTGGGAGTGGCTTGACGGGCTGATAGCCAAACTTAAGGTAGGTTATCAGTAGAATACGGTGCATCGAATCGAGGTGACATCCATCATAGGGAAGCGAAGAGAGTGGAGCAGATGTGGCCGATATCCAAGAGTTGCGCAAGAGCGCGGCCCATGCGGCCCCGACGACCGCTTCTCTCCTAACCGGCATCGCAGACATCCTCGAGTTTGAAATGCTACACTTCGCTCCAGATTAGAAAGCCAGTATTACGAGAAGCCGGGGAAAAGGTAGTGCCCACTGAAGCGCATTCGTGGATGCGATTGAGTGTCACTTCGCGGTAGCACATCGAGGTCCAGCAAGCGATAGCAATGTCCAAGCAAATTGAGCGGGTACGAATGGATACAAGTGAATACCAGAGGGCCCTCCTATATATCCTCCCGTCTTCGGCTAAAACAAAACATGCCCGTCCATATTTAAAGTGCGGGAGTTCTTTGAAATCTTGAAAGCTGAGTGTGCTGAGCGCATGTGATACAGTTCGATTCGACGATGTGAAGATTCCGATTCTACTGGATTCCTCGATTGGTAGAACAACGGATTTTGCCCCTAGTACACTGTGAATTCGATATAGTCATATTAGTACAAAGCCATGCGCTCATTGCGACACCTGCGCGTCGCAGTGAACGGGCCGCTGACTAACCGCACGAGGCATACCAGCTATTTAACTGGCCATTCGAGCGCCCGGTCTCCTCCACATAGTTTGCTTTGTATTCAACTCCGCCCGCTAAATGGCGTGCGTTGACAAGATCAAGGGGATTGAGGAGCTATTGGCACAGCTGAAGATGGTGAGGATATAGTTGGGAGTAGGTGTCGCCACAGCAAACGACGGTTGGTGCAGAACAATCCATAGCTCGTGGAACCCCGCGCCGAAACCCTAGAGCCAGGCGACACCGCCATTCCGGAGCGGACAAGCCTAAAGCATGTACTGTACGGCTGATATGGCTAACGATACAGCATCGAACGGAGAGAGCTCCTGGTACCTTGATGTCCCGCCCGCAGTCTGGGAGAAGACAGGGGCAAGGAAAGCGCAAGACCTCAATACCGTTAGCGGCGCGGTAGGATTGCTTGGAATGATGGAGAAGATCTCGGATGTGTCCGTGGTGTCTCGTCTCTTGGTGAAGTTGCTTTCTGCGGATGGGAGAATGCTTTAATAATAAAACCGAGGAACCAGAGCCTTGAGCGGGTACAAAGAGGCCATCGGCGGTTCCCCAGGCAGGAGGGGATCCTGTTCCAGCGAGGTGCATATGCGCCTCAGTAAATCTTTGGAGAGGTTCAACGGGGATACTGACATGCAGATGTAGATTAGGGTACAAGATCTACGCTCTTCTTCCTAAGGAACATACCAGATGCTGTTAGATGCACGAGTGAGGCGTGTGTGAGATGTGGTAGGAAGGCTGTAAGAGCCGACGTTGAGATTGACGCGTCGGCTGACCATGCACCATGCTCGTCGCAGCGTAGCGTGTCTTGGCAAACGAACCTCGTCTGATCCTGATCCTTCAGGGCGGACCCCTAACTCCTCCGTCGATCCTGTCATAATCCCTCAGGCGCCGATTATGTCGCCTACAGGTCTCAGACACCGCTCTCTACCGCTTGAGCACCTAAAAAGACGCCCAAAATGCGAGAATCCGAGTCCCTGACCCTCTCCGACGGCCGCGTCCTCTCATACGCCGTATATGGCTCGCCGATGCCGCAGACCACTGTGTTCTACTTCCATGCGTTCCCCTCCTCAAGGTTAGAAGGGAAGCTGTGGCACTCCGCAGCGGCAAGGCTTAATGTTCGCCTCATAGCCCCAGATCGTCCCGGAATGGGCAACTCCACCTTTCAGCCCAACCGCACGCTCCTCGATTGGCCGAACGATGTCCTCGCACTCGCCGACCACCTCAAGATACACAAGTTTTATGTGACAGGACTCAGTGGAGGCGGACCGTATACACTGGCTTGTGTCAAGCACATCCCAAAGGAGCGGTTAGCGGGTGCAGCCGTGGTATCTGGACTATACCCCGTTTCGTTCGGCACGGCAGGGATGCTGTTCTTTGCCAGGATGCTACTGTGGGTTGGGCCGTGGATGCCTGGACTTGTGGGTACTATGTTGGATATGGCAATGGGGAAAGCAGCGCGAAATGAGGATCCGAAGGTCTTTGAAGACCTACTCATGAAAGAGATCGAGAGCAGGCCTGAGGTTGACCGGAATGCTATGAAAGACGAGAAGAACAGAGAGGCTTTCATTGAAGGGACAAGAGAAGGGCTTAGACAAGGCGGACAGGGGTCGGCGTGGGAAGCCAGGCTGAATGGGAGTCCTTGGGGTTTCGAGCTGAGTGACCTGGATATTGGGGAAGAAGGGGTTCCATTAGCGTTGTGGCATGGGTCGGACGACATCAACTGCCCGGTTGCCATGGTTCTGAAAGCCCAAGAGCTTATGCCCAACGTCAATCTGCATTTGAAGGACGGCGAAGGGCATGTTAGCTACGCATTCCGCCATCAGGAAGAGATATTGCAAGAGCTGATTGGGATTAGAGACTTCTGAAGGCAACGGCAAGTCCTCTTTCTGTGTTTTTCATTCGTTCTGGTAGCGTTCCCTGGATATTCGCTCAATCGTTTGATTCACCCAAGACTGTGGGGCCCCGCCGTGCAGCGGATTTCGTAGTCGTGGCTCCCCGGAAGTCTTAAGCCCCCTGGTGAATGTCTGCAGCGTGACTGCCTGCTTAGCGCGAAGAGCACCCACTGACCCCCACTATTCCCCGTTGCCCCCGCTCTTGCTGTAGTTCCTCAACCTCATCTACCAGTTTACAACTCTACCGAGAATCGAAACTCTGCTGAACCCGCATTCGCACTAGGATGAAGCCTGCAATTGAGCTCGAGCTGTTCCTCAATCCCTCGAGTGCTCCAGCGGTCGATGTGTCTGGTATATTGTCCCATCCTCCCAAACTCTTGAATTATGCCGTCGCTAATGATTCCGAAGCGGATTCGCTGCCTCCAACCGCTAATTGCATCTCTATTCCGAACTCAGGAGCCGCGCTGAACCTCAATATGGAGCCTGGAGAGTCCATCCGCGGTACCGAACCCCCAATCTGCTATCAGGTCGCCTTCTCCAACCTAACGCTGATCGACTCCCATGATGCTTACGGCGTCCAATATGCGCTAGGTTCGGAAGTCATCCAACATGGTGAGTTCCACGGCCACCGCCCGCCGCCATTGGGGCATGCATTTCGACCGTATATTGGCCATATTCCGCGCCTCGTCAGCCAAGCTGCCGCCACCATCCAGGACGTATACGAGGTATCCGACATGTACACGAAAGCTTTGATGTTCGCATCTACAGCCGGTACAAACGCATGTGCGACTAGCACCTTCGTCAAGAAGCAATGCCACAAGGCCTGGGACTGGGCAAAGAAGCGCGTTTTCGAGCCCACTAAGTGCTGGATTCACACGAACGTTCTACCCTACCTACAGAAGTGCATCGGCCGAGCCTGGACATCTGCTAAGACTTCGATCAAGAGTGAATATACCTACTCCAAGAGCAAGGACTTTTGGAAGGTCGTCGGCGATGTCGTGGCAAAGATTGGGTGGGTCGCTTGGAATAGCATGTGCTATACCGTTGAGAAACCCCCATGGGTCGCGGAACAATTCAAAGTCCCGATGCAAGAACTCGCGCACGCGGTCTGACATAACCCAAGAATGGAGCCAACAACAGCACCGTAATCAAGCCTGTGAGCTATCATGCCACTTGACCTTTGGTGAAGGATAGGCAGCCCGAAGCCCCTCGCGCCCGATCCTTCCGATTCCAACCTTTCATATGGTAGTTCCCGCTATCAACCACGGTTGCGTTCCTCCAACGAGTAAGATGTAACGGTATGACAGCCCAACATCAGAAACCGTACCGAGATATTCTTGCAAAATCCGAAATATTCGACGCAGCCAGCAGTCCAAAGGAATAAATAGCGGCCACCCTGCTCTCTTGAGAGAGCACATCCACTTCCAACTTTCCACCACACAAAGGCACTTCCCGAAACGCAATACAACACCACCAACCAACCGATCAACCACCTTCCGCCAGAAAACAAGACCCTGAAGCATCTCAGCGTCAATACCAACCCCACCAACCACCATGATCTTCACCACAATCCTCACCCTCGCCGCCGCCGCCAACGCCATGGCCGTCCCTCGACCGTTCATCGCGCCCGACATCAACGTCCACCACGCCAACGAGACCCTCGTGCATGTGCAGCCGCGCTCCGAGCACCTTCAGCGCCGCTGCGTCGTAGGTTACAACTGTCAGGATGCCTGCAGTGGCTGCTTTTTCAAGGTTTTGTTCGCCTGCACCTTTCAATGCGGCGGGCATGCGGACACACCGGCGTGTACCGAGCCGGGGCTGGAGAGACCGAGTGGGAGCGAGCCGCAATAGGAGTGATGAGGAGAGGGCAGGGAATGGGAAGGGGAAGGGGAGTTTTCATGAGTGGGAAAGGAGGAGAGGAATAGGCGATGTTGACATCAAGCTTGGTTTGATGGAATGGATGGTTCGAAGACGGCATAGAACTATCGAGACGACGCGATCTTCAACAGTAATCAATTTCTTGTCAGTAACACAGATACCGACCAGCGGCTTTAAATGTGAAAGTCATCCAGCGGTTTATAGGTTCTCGACCTATCCTGCCGTCCCTGCCCGTTGACTACGCCTGCCCTTCTTCCTTGGTTGATGGTCTCTCATCCTCTTTCTTAGGCCTATATCCTCTTTCTTAAGCCTATCATCAACGGTAAAGTAAATATCCTCTGCCAGGTGGTCGAATGGCGATTCCCCTATCTCCTCCCACGTGAGCCTTATCAATTCCCCCGGCACGCTTGCTCGATCCTTTCCTTTCATCACTTTCTTCGAAGGCTCATGCGATGAGCGAGATGCTGCGCGTGGTGGGGTAAGGCTCGCCCCAGCCCTCGTGCGGGATCGCGTTCGGTATGCTGAGCCGGAGCGAGCGGTTTTTTCTTTTCTCGGCGTGATCGGCACGGGTTGTGAGAGTTCGTCTTTCGCTCGATGTTAGCGCCGCCGTCGCGCCCTATCTTGGAACTAAATGTCATGCAAGTGGTCCCATACCTTCAGACAAGTCTTCGAGGTCTTTGTTTGGTTTGCGATAGACCCTGACTCTTCTGCTTCCTAGTCTAGAATCGTCGGCATTCCGCTTCCGCTTTAGCCCTTTTTTGCGGGTGGACTGGGGTGGCATGCTGTTGGCTAGCGTCGGAGCCTTAAATACTGAATAAAGGTCGAACTCGACTAAAAGAATTTGCTGCACGAAAGCAGAATCCACCAGGGAGGAAAATAAACTGTTCAGCATTGCCAAAGGCATCAGAATAATAAGGATTACTCTAAGGTGTGTTTGCAATCCTCATCAACGAAACCACCTGAGGTTACACAGCAGCTCTCGTCAACATCCAGCCTCCCATACCGGCCACCGGGCCACGGACTACATTTGGTGACCGCCTAACCGCTTCTTCTTAGTGCAGATCTCCCTGTCTGCGACGTGTCTTTGCTTCGGCTAATGAACGAGTACTACAATGGCCCTATTTCTGCCTCAGCCTTGAGTTGGAGGCGTCGGACCCGATGATAGGCTATCCGTTTCTCTCGCGGTCGTCGGCTTCAGTTCTTGACAGGGCTACGACGTGTGAGGGCGACCGGAATCAGCCTATCAACGCGTAGGGCGCGAACAAAGAGAGATAACACGAAACGGCTCGAAAACAGACTCCCTGCGATAGCCTACCGAGGAGCTCTGCGGTCGTTTCGCGACGTATCCCTATAGGTCCGCCGAGTTGCCTGATTGTCTGGGTCTTCTTGCCTGACGGTTTGCTTACCCGCCTATCCCAGCCACCAGAAAGGCCTCTCCGGCTTATCTTCCACTTCCTCTTCCTCCACCGGTCTATCCCGAGGGACCCTGGCCAAGGTCCTTTCCAACTGGATTCCTGCAGCGCCCGCAATGCGGAAGAGGCCTTCAAGGTGTGCAGCGTGCTGGTGGATGTGCAGCTCCTCTAGCTTGCTGACTCTTCCTTCGATTTTAGAGCCCAATATTTCCAAATCTTTTCTCTCCTCGCCTAGTTCGTTGTACTCTGCGCAGACCTCGTCCATCTCGTCCTCCAGCATCTTGTAAATCTCGCGGACCTCGAAGGGGAAAATAGGCCAGTCATCTCCAATAATCGTATGCATGGCTTCCAATTCATCCCAGTGTCGGCAAATGAAGGCTTTGGCTTTGCGGAGGATGTCCTGGCATTCTCGTACGAAACGTCTTTCTTGGTCTCCCACGGCAGCTCTCTCGATCATGATGCGGTTGTAATCATCCTTGCTATTTTTGATCTCGTTTTCGATAACGCACTTCGCAGCAAGCCTCTGCCTTTGCGTGGCTTCGTCGATTGGCATCTGACGGATAGCCAGCCCATTCACCGGTCGCTCGACTCTGCGCACGAGCTCCTCGTGCTTCCGGCGAAGAGCATAATCCTTCGCCGACAGCGCCTGTACATTTCTCTTAGTAAGTGCGGCCCCTTCGCGATGCCGACGAAAGACTCACACGTTGCAGCATCTCCACCTCTTTCTACCACCTCATCAGTACATATCGAAGCGCACGGGATCGAAAACTCTACCGAATGCTCCTCCTTCAAGCCCCGCACTTCAGTCTCGTGCTGCTGCTTCATCCGCTCGACCTCCGCCGCGTGTTCCTTCTTCAGCCTATCTACCTCGGCGACGTGCGCTTCCGCTAGCGCCTCGACATTCGCACCCCGGGTGCGGCTGAGGACCTTCATCTGCTCGATGATTGATCCGACGTCGCAGAGCAAGGCAAGCTCTTCCTGTACGCGCTGCGTCAGTATCGCTCGTCCAGCACCAGTGACCGGACCCCCCTATACTTACGGACTGCGATTGGAGAACGTCCTGGAGGGTATCCATCATGGCTTGAGGTGGCATGATGAGCGAGTGTAAGAAGAGCCGACGCAAGGAGCCGGCGTGCGTTGAAGAGCAGGTGTCTTCCTCAAAAGGTAGGGAGAAAGATATAAGATCGATGTTTGTATCGGCCTCGGAGAAACGAAATGGCGCCGTTCTCATTCACTCTGAGCCGTCTTTACGTGACGAATTCAGCGCTTCCCGGGACCCATCTTCGGTAAGTGGCGGTCAGATTTCGGAATCGGTTTGAGATCGGCATCGTTGCGAACCATCCGCGCTGTTTCCTAAGGGATTACAGGCTTACCTGGAATGCTTTGACTTGTTGAGACGGGAGAAGAAAACGATGGAAGATTGAGAAAGCTGAAGGTGAAGGTAGGAAGACTATTTCGAGTGAGCGCATTCTCACTCACGATTGGAGCCTACGCCGTTGATATCCTGTTCCATACTAAGAATACATCCCTTCCACGGGTAGATATGGTGGCTGGGTGAGCTTTGATTGTAGGCGAGTAGGTCAGCGCAGAGGCGATCTGTTGGGCACGGGTCCACTCTCGGTTCAGCTTGAAATATGGATGAAACGCGTTCTTCCGTATCCCCAAGACATCACAGATGCAGAGTGCAGGTAGGCCAATGTTCGTGGCTCCTATCGGCATGATTCATTAAGTGAAGGGAGGGGGTTCGCTACGGTTGGACGGGGCGCAGATACACAAGAGACCCTTTAGGTAATAGCTATTGAACGATAATCCTGCAGATGCATTTCATCGGAGCTAGCGAGCACCCGCTGCCTAGGTGGGTACTGATTTACCCAGCTTGGCGGCTGGCGTTCTCAGGTTTCGTCGGATCGTAGGGATACTTCGCCGGACTCTCTGCCGGACTAGCCGTTCCGCCCGGTTTGGCTGATCTCGCTGTTCGATATCTGCGAGAAGCCTTCACTAACGCAGTGAGCATAAGAAAGAGAGCCAAAGGATTGGCGGCACACCTAGATCCTTCAAGCGAGTAGTTGCATTCGTTGAGAAGTTCTCATCAAGCGGGTATCCATCATTCTCTAAGGCTGACCTTAAGGCCTCCCTATACCTGTTCCGGTCTTTCGTGCTTATTTGCCCGAAAGGCTTCTCGCTGAGCTCAGGTATAGCCGTATAGACTTCCTTCGAAATTCGCTGCACGCTGTTAGTAAGTGAGAGCGTGAGGTTCGCATCATACATACAAGATAGCGGTCCTTATCGTTGTCTAGTGGCATCATGGGCGGCTGCTGCAGGAGGGGGTTGCGGGGGTTGCAGAGATGGCGGACAGAACCCAGAAGGAGTGATATGAGGTGACGTGGCGCAGAAGCGACACGAGCGCTTGGCTGCAGCCTGGAGCCAACCATCGCTCGCCGATCATCGCCCCGCCGATCATCGCCCCCCCCCCCCCCCCCCGCGCTTCCCCCCCATGCACCTGACCAACCCTATGCATCACCTCGCTACACCCGGCTACCCTTCGCTGCATCCTGCTACCCTTTGCTGCATCCTGCTACCCTTCGCTGCATCCTGCTACCCTTCGCTGCATCCTGCTACCCTTCGCTGCATCCTGCTACCCACGGGTTCCCTCGTCCGCTGCGCGCAACTGCTAATTTGTCACATCGCCTTGTCAAAAACATGGACGGGCAATGCGCTGGCGCAGGAGCTTTAAGAGCGGGCCTAGTTGCCTACAGGACCCAACATGCGCCCATTCTTGCTGCCTGGTTTCGTCTCGTTGCCTTCCTAGCTAATCGTCATGGTAGCATTCCCAACCCCTTCGCAAGAGCCGTCGGCAAGTCAAAGCTCCCCTTTTGGGGTGCGACACTCAGCCAACGCAGCCTACGACGAGTCGCCGAGGAATGAGCGCTATACGCTCGCCCATCAAGCTCACCCGGATGTAGTTAGCCTCACTGCATCCGAGCCCGCGGCGTCCCACCACTCCCGATCCACGTCTCGAACAATCGCCGCGGAGTTGGAAGCCTCACAGCCTTCAAAGACAGCTACGAAGGGATCGCGAACCGCCGTGGAATTAGACAGCTCGCCACGTGCAAACTCGACGTCGGAAACAGCAGTGTCCCGCCTCTCCCAGCCAACGTCTCAAACGGATAGGTCGCCTGGCTCTACGAGCATAGAGCTATCCCTCGTGGAATTAGAAGGCTCACTGCCTTCGAGAAGAGATGGGCTACCTCTTTCCACGGGGGGAGCTCGAGCTGCCGCTTCGGCGACCTCGAGCGCGCCCATCTCACGGCCCCCGCCTCTTCCGCCCCGGCGCTACGATCCATCTCAATTGTACGGCAGACACAACTCAAAAGTAACTAACACCGACGGCACTGTTGAAAGACTCCGAAACAGTGAGATCGTTCATCACCTTCATTTATGTTTCGAGGATACAGGCGGTTTTAACCTCGAGCTGGAGAGGCTCTGCCTTCGCAAGCTAGACTCGCGACTAAGGAAGTGCCCCAAAAATGACGTCTCCCATCTCCTAGTCCCGACAGCGGCCGGAATCACTAATCACTATGCCCACCAACACATCTTCGCGAAGCTAGGTAGAGTTAGAGGCGATCAGAAACAGCATTCCCGAAGCTCTGCCTTCCGTCCAGAGCACTTCCAACATTTAACGGATGAGGCAGCCTACTGCTAGGTAGCAAACCATCTTCAAAACTAGAAGATTCACCGACAACACATCACAGTGCTTCCGCGATTATTGTGTCGCAAAACGCCTTGGCAGTTTCTTCATATTGCATTCATGTTTGTCGAAGATCGCCTCTCCGACTTCTAGTGGGTGACAACTACTCTCCGGGCTAACGATCACGATTACTAGGATTCTCTTAAGCTTGCTTGTTTGCTAGAATTCTGTGTTAAGCGGCTTAGTTTTATTAAGACGATAGAGAAGCTTAAACTCCGTATAAGATCTATTTCTAATCTTCGTCTAGCTATTATATCTGTGTAACGGTTCGACTCGGCGCTGCGGCCTAACTCGGCTTCGCCCAAGTTACATAACCCTGCCTAGCGCCTTGGCATAGGCACCCTGTATATAGAGAGCTCTTAGAGTATTCTTTTACTTCTTACCTTTAGATAGCTAAATTTAACCTAACCTACTCTACTAGCGTCTCTTATTCTTATAGCTTATAGAGATAGTACTATCTATAGCTAACTTATCTAGCTAGATATTCTAGAATACTTATAGTAGTAGAGACTATAAAGCTAGCTCTTATATTATCTAAAGGTTATTATCTTTTTAGCTAGAGATAGTAGTATAATATCTAGCTAAACTAAGTAGCCTTATTAAGAAGTATTTACTAATAGCTATTCTAAGAATTAGAGCTATAAGAGCCTAGTTACTTATCTAGAGAATTAAAGCTATAAGAGCTCTAATTACTTATCTCTTAGTACTATATAAAACTACTAGTAGATCTAGAAAATAGTAGAAAGAAACTCTAGCTATAAGTTAAAAAAAGCTATTAAAAGCTTTCTATATAAAAGAACTTCTATAAAACTTCTATATATAAAAATTTCTCTCTATTTTAAAAAAACTAATAATTGTCTACTTTACTAGTAGAGCTAATAACTAGCTACTCTACTAGTAGCTAATATCTTTCTTTCTCTTTCTCTTCTCTCTCTTATAAGAGCTAGCTTTATAGTCTCTACTACTATAAGCGTCTTAGAGTATCTAGCTAGATAAGTTAGCTATAAATAGTACTATCTCTATAAGCTATAAGAATAGAGATACTAGTAGAGTAGATTAGGTTAAATTTAGCTATCTAAAGATAAAAAGTAGAAGAATACTTTAAGAGCTTTCTATATATATAGAATACTTATACTAAGACGCTAGATAGAGTTATATAACTTAGGCGAAGCTAAGTTAAGTTATAGCGCTAAGTTAAACTATTATATTATTTTCTCTTATAGAGAGAGCTTATTTCTAAGCTCTAAGACTCTTCTTACTTCTACTTAGTAATACTTACGTATTACTCTCTTATCTTCTTCTATCTATATAGGTTTTAAATTCTCTACTATTTTCTATAGAGTCTTCTTTCTTTTATATATCTTAATCTAAGTATTTAACTATAATAGAAAACTTAGCTTTTTTAGATAGACTATATAAAAGTCTCTTATTTTATAAAGAGCGTTAATAAAGCTAGTAGTATTATACTAGATAGAGTTAGAATTATACGTAACTTATATAGCTTAGTATT
Organism: Trematosphaeria pertusa; assembly: GCF_010094035.1. NCBI lineage: Eukaryota > Fungi > Ascomycota > Dothideomycetes > Pleosporales > Trematosphaeriaceae > Trematosphaeria > Trematosphaeria pertusa. The sequence goes on along the minus strand of NW_022987221.1, from coordinate 8,382 downwards.
AAAAATAATTTTAATAAAGGTAGCTATCTAGAATCTTCTATATAGACTACTTAGAATTACTATTAACCTTAATAGGTAGCTACTCTAGCTCTACTTACTCTAGTAGTAGCTCTAAGACTTTTTATAGCCTATTAGTATAAAAGATATTATATATACGTATATAGATAAATAGCTAGAGCTAGAAAAAGTAACCTTTTATAGTAATAATTAGGTAAAAGCTATATATCTACTAGTTAAGCTTTATACTAGACTACTCTATTAAAAAGCTATAAGGTTTAATATAGATAAGATTATCTATAGTAAAATTAGATTCTTAGTACTTTTTATTTACCTAGAGTATCTACCTAGCTTACGCTTTTATAATATTACTTTGTATAATTTTAGTAGCTTTTTTTATAGCTTTATATTACTTCTTAGTAAAAATCTAAGCTTTCTAGCATAATAAATACTTATATAAAGTAGAGACCTTTATTATATACTTCTTCTAATTCTAGTAGTATATTAGTTAGTATCTAAATTTAATTTTATACGCTATTAGTTCTATAGTTTTATATAGTAATATAGCTTATACCTAGTCTATATAGAGTAGAAGGTCTAACTAATTATTCTAGTAGTAGTTAATAAATAAACATAGACGCTAATTAAGGTATTAATTAATAATCTTTATATTTCTATTAGTTTATAGGTAATACGTAGTAGAGAGCTTCTACTTAATTTTAGTAAGCTTATAGAGCTTATCTATAAAGATAAAAGTAAACTATAGACTATAATCTAATATAATAAACCTAGAAGAACTATATATACGCTAGATATATTAATAATATAGCTTTACTATACGTTAAGCTATAATTTTCTTATAGTAGAGTAGAGAGAAGCTCTACTTACTTAGCTAGTCTATAATAACGTACACGTAGTTAAATTCTTTCTTATTAAAGAAAAAGCTCTTAAAATCTATAAAGACGTTCTACTATACTCTCTTAGAGATAGATAGAGGTTTTAGAAGACCTAGTATCTTATTACGTAGCGTATAGCTCTAGTAGTAAGTCTTATATACTACTATATACGTATTAACGTCTTCTTATATATCTAGCTAGTAATATTAATCTTATAGTAACTAGGTAGTCTTCTAGTACTCTAAGTAGGTAATAATAGTTTTCTTAGTCTTCTCTACTATCTCTTCTATATACTAGTTATAATTAGCTTAAAGCTTATCTTATAATCTATCTCTCTATTACTTAAAGGTAACTATCTTACTATCTAATAGTAAGAGTAGGTCTAGAAACTTAGTAGAAAGCTACGTCTAGCTTTCTAAGCGTTATTTAGTTACTAGTAGTATAGTAGACGTATACGTAGTTAGATAAGAACCTAGAATTAAGTTATATAGTAGTAACGCGCTAGTTTTATATACGTATAGTATTTAATTTATAAAGTATATTATACGTTAAGTTAATAGAGTAGATAGTATTTAGCTTCTAGAGTAGAATTATAGTTACGCTTATAGCTATTAAATCTTTACTAAAGTAGTGTTTTTTTTCTACTATAAATTCTAATACTCTCTATATATAGTATCTTCTTTAGTAAATATATTAGTAGTAATCTAGTAATATATATAGGTTTATTATTTAAGTACCTAGTATATAAGTAATTAGCTAACTAATTTATTAATAATTTCGTCTAGCTTTTCTAGAAAAAGCTCTTAGAGCTTCTTTATAAAGGTAGATAGTATATAAGAGCTATCTATAGCTAATAATCTAGATATTACTAAGCTCTTATATAGCTATACTAGCTTCTACTTAAAGTTATTATTCTAATTCTTATTAGCTATTATATTATATTATTAAATAGGTAATTTATAATAATAATATTAATTAGAATAACTACTTAGTAGGTTCTCTACCTAGAATTTAAGAATTATTAAAGTAAAGAGGTACTATAAGACTAGAGTCTTACTACTAGAGTTACTTTATAAGAGTTTACCTATAGTATTTAAGTAGTTTAACTTAAGTATAGCTTCTTATTTAAGAAGTAGAAGTATATACTACTAGCGTAGTAGCTAATTATTAGCTCTACTAGTAAAGTAGAGAATTATTAATTTTTAGAATAAGAAGAAAGGTTTCTATACGTAGAAGTTTTATAAAAGTTCTTCTATACATAGAGCTCTTATAGCTCTCTTTAGCTTACTACTAGAAATATCTTTTCTACTACTAACTAGATCTACTAGTAGTCTTATATAGCGCTAGAAAGGTAAGTAATTAAAGCTCTTATAGCTTTAATTCTTAGAGTAAGTAATTAGGCTCTTATAACTCTAATTCTTAGTATAGCTATTAGTAAATACTTTTTATAAGACTACTTAGTTTAGTCTAATATTATACTACTATCTTTAGCTAAAGAGATATTAACCTTTAAATAATATAAGAGCTAGCTCTATAATCTCTACTACTATAAGTATTCTAGAATACCTAGCTAGATAAGTTAGCTATAGATAGTACTATCTCTATAAGCTATAAGAATAGAGACGCTAGTAGAGTAGATTAAGTTAAATTTAGCTATTTAAAGATAAGAAGTAGAAGAATACTCTAAAAGCTCTCTATATATAGAGAGCTAAGCGCTAAGACGCTAGATAAGGTTATATAACTCTAGTAAATACTAAGCTAAACTATTATACTAGAAATTTAGTACTCTTAATAGTAAATTCTAACTTCTTAATATCTACTTATAATCTAGCTTTATATAATTAATTAAGTATCTAGATAATATAAGTCTTATACTTAAAAGAATTCTCTAAATAAATAAGAATATTATTAATATATACTATATAGAAATTATCTAGTAATCTATATAATACCTTATTAATATATTATTAAAAGATAGCAAGGCTATTATAAAGTCTAAAGAGTAGAATATAATACTTATAGTTACTATATTATATATAAAATAAAGTTAGGTTTTCTACTAACTTATTAAGCTAGATTTTATAAAAAGTCTACTATATATTTAACTTTATAAAAACCTTTATATATAATAAGTAGGTAAGTATTTCTTAGATAAAAGAGATAGAATAGGTATCTTTTTTTTATAATAGCGTTAAACTTTTAGTAGTTAACGTAGAACCTCTATTCTTCTTCTAGCTTTTTAGTAAATAGAACTAGTAATATATATAATACGTTACTATAGATAATAAAGCTATAGTAGAGGTAATTCTCTAGATAGTTATATATAAGCTATAGGTACTCTAGTAATATACTATAGAGAGAGCTATTAGTTAGTATATTTTCTTCTATAAGCTTAATATTATAATCTACGCCTTCTCTATATAGTAGTAATAAATTAGAATTTGTTTTAGAGAAATAAGCTATAGTTACGCTAGCGTATTCTAGAAATAGAAGCTTCTAAGTAATTAACTAGTAGAGCTTCTTCTTAGAATTAGTAGTAGAGGTTTTCTTTTTATTAGTAATAAGCTAATTAACCTTATAGATACTAAGGTATCTAATTATAACGTTTTTTCTACGTATATTAATTATAAAGATAGTAGCGCTAACTATATTAATATTAAGTCTAGTCTTTAGATATATTTCTTATAAAATAGGTAGCTTTTTTAGCTTATAGTATAACCTAGTAGGTAAGTTAAGATTCTTAAGCTACCTATTTATCTTATATAGGTTTTCTTAAAGCTACTAGTACTATAATTCTTTCTTCTCTTATTATATTACTCTTAGTTTCTCTACTACTAATATTAAGGCGTTATAGTAATTAGTATTAGCTTAGTAAGCTACTTAAGCTTTAGTAGTAGATTAAGAGAATTATATAAAGATAAATACGTTATATTAGTATATACTACTTATAGTTAACCTATATATTAGCTTTTTTAAGTAGCTTACGTCTAATTATTATATTATAGCAGCTAGTATTATAATATATAAAATAAGTACGTATTTAGTAGCTTTCTAGTACTAAATTAGCTTTAAAGTATTTATCTATCTAGCTATTAGGTTATCTATTATAACTAGTAAGAGAAATAGATTCTATATATAATAGCTTAATATAGAGGTTTTTTCTAAGAGTCTAAAGGTGCTTTAGATATACTAGAACGTAACTACCTACTCTAGTATTAATTAAGCCTCTAAGCTTAATTATAAAACTATTTATAGATATTTAATAGAGTAGAGTAAACGTAGAACTACTAAATAGCTTTTTACGCAGGTTTATTACTCTAGTAGATAGCTCTAGAGAGAAGATTTCTTCTAGAGCTAGGCTTTTTCTAAACTATTAGATTTATATTCTAATATATTATTCTTAGGTACTTATAGCTCTATAGACTCTATAAGCTTCTTCTCTAGATTAATATTCTTAATAGCTTTCTACGTAGTAGAAGCGCTTAGGTAATTATAGCTTATATAGCTAAGTTACTAGTATTAGAAGTAGATAATTAGCTTCTTAATTACTAAGGCTTTATTAGATATTAGTAGAATATCTAGAAGAGTAATAAGTACGTAACGTAGCGTTAATATAAGTATATTATACTTTTTAACTTTTCTAAATATATAAGCTTCTTCTAGAGTAAGCTCTTTAGCTAGATTTTAGATAAGGTCTATATATTAATTATAATTATTTATATACTAATATTAATATATATCTATCTATATATATAGACTTATAGAAAGCTTTTTATAGAATTTCTCTATCTATTAGTTTATTAGAAGCTAATACTTCTATATAAGATAGAAGAAATTAATCTAGAAGTATATAAAGTTAGTAGTATTTTAATAATATAGCTTCTAGAAATTATAATAGATATTTAATCTTTTATATAGGTTTCTATAGCTCTTCTCTAGCTAATTAATAATATATTTTTAATAAATTAGCTTACTACTATTTCTTAGAGTATATAGAATTATAGAAAGAGTCTAGTATATATTTTTCTTAGTTTATGTATATATATAGATAATAATAGTTTTCTTAGTCTTCTCTACTATCTCTTCTATATACTAGTCTTAATTAGCTTAAAGCTTATTTTATAAGCTATCTCTCTATTACTTAAAGATAATAAGCTTACTATCTAATAGTAAGAAAGAGTCTAGAAACTTAGTAGAAAGCTATATCTAGCTTTCTAAGTATTATTTAGTTACTAGTAGTATAGTAGACGTATATATAGTTAGATAAGAATCTAGAATTAAGTTATCTAGTAGTAATACGCTAGTTTTACGTATACGTAGTATCTAATTTATAAAGCGTGTTACGCGTTAAGTTAATAAAGTAGATAGTATTTAGCTTCTAGAGTAGAATTATAGTTACGCTTATAGCTACTAAATCTTTACTAAAGTAGTATTTTTTTTCTACTATAAATTCTAATACTCTATATATATAGTATAAGAGCTATAATAGTCTAACTTAACTTCGACTTAGTACTTTAGCTCGACTTGGCTTTGCCTAAGTTATATAACTCTACCTAGTGTCTTAGTATAGGTACTCTATATATATAGAGAGCTCTTAGAGTATTCTTCTACTTCTTACCTTTAGATAGCTAAATTTAACTTAACCTACTCTACTAGCGTCTCTATTCTTATAGCTTATAGAAACAGTACTACCTATAGCTAACTTACCTAGCTAGGTGTTCTAGAACGCTTATAGTAGTAGAGACCGCGAACCTAGCCCTTATATTATCTAAAGGTTAATACCTCTTTAGCTAGAGATAGCAGTATAATATCTAGCTAAACTAAGTAGCTTTATTAAGAAGCGTTTACTAACAGCTATATTAAGAATTAGAGTTACGAGAGCCTAGTCGCTTACTCTAAGAATTTATTAACGTTACTAATTAATTGCTTACCCCTTAGCGCTATATAAGACCTACTAGCGAATCTAGTTAGTAGTAGAAAAAATACTACTAGTAGTAAGCTAAAGAGAGCTATAAGAGCTCTACGTATAAAAGAACTTCTATAGAACTTCTACGTA
>NW_022987221.1:0-2258 GCF_010094035.1 Trematosphaeria pertusa | reverse complement strand
TAACAACTAGCTACTCTACTAGTAGCTAATACCTCTCTACTCTGCTAGCAGAGCTAATACCCCCCTCTACTTTAAAAATTAATAATTCTCTACTCTGCTAGCAGAGCTAACAACTAGCTACTCTGCTAGCAGCTAATACTCTCTCTTTCTTAAATAAAAAAGTATACCTAGATAAGCTAGAGCTTCTATTATAGTTAAATGCTTAGATTAAGGTATATAAGAGAGAGAAGATACTATAGAAGATAGTAGAGAATTTAAAGCCTATATAGGTAGAAGACTAGAGAGCCTTAGAGCTTAGAAATAAGCTCTCTCTATAAGAGGGGGTATATAAGAGCTAGGTTCGCAGTCTCTACTACTATAAGCGCCTCTAGAATATCTAGCTAGGTAAGTTAGCTATAGATAGTACTATCTCTACAAGCTATAAGAATAAGAGGTGCTAGCAGAGTAGGTTAGGTTAAATTTAGCTATCTAAAGGTAAGAAGTAGAAGAATACTCTAAAAGCTCTCTATATATATAGAGTACCTATGCTAAGGCGCTAGACAGAGTTATGTAACTTAGGCGGAGCTAAGTTAGGCTAAAGTACTAAGTTAGAGCTAAGTTAGACTATTATATTACCCCCTCTTATAGAGAGAGCTTATCTCTAAGCTCTAAGGCTCTTCTTTTTTAGTAACGCTTACGTGTTACTCTCTTATTCTCTTCTACTCTTATAGGTTTTAAATTCTTCGCTATCTTCTCTAGAGTCTTCTCTTTTTTATACGCCTTAATCTAAGCATCTAATTATAATAGCGGCTCTAGCTTATCTAGATATACTATATAAAAGTCTTTTACCTTATAGAGAGCGTTAATAAAACCTATAGTATTATACTAAGTAGAGTTAGAATTATAAGTAACCTATATAGCGTAGTATTAAAGATAATTTTAATAAAGATAGCTATCTAGAATTTTATATATAGGCTATTCTAGATTACTATTAACTTTAATAGGTAGCTACTTAGGCTCTACCTACTCTAGTAATAGCTCTAAGGCTTTTTTTAGCTAATTAGTGTAGAAGACGTTGTGTATACGTATATATGTAGGTAGCTAGAGCTAGAAAAAGTAACTCTTTATAGTAATAATTAGGTAAGAGCTATATATCTATTAATTAAGCTTTATACTAGGTTAATTTATTAAAAAGCTACAAGGTTTAACGTAGACGAGGTTACCTACTATAAAATTAGATTCTTAGCGCTTTTTATTTACTTAAAGCGTCTATCTAGCTTATACTTTCGCGATATTACTTTGTATAATTTTAGTAGCTTTTTTTACAGCGTTATATTACTTCTTAGTAAAATTCTAAGCTTTCTAGCGTAAAAAACGCTTACGTAAGATAGAGGCTTTTATTATATACTCTTTCTAATTCTAGTAGTATACTAGCTAATATTTAAATTTAATTTTATATACTATTAGTTCTATAGTTTTATATAGTAACGTAGCTTATACCTAATCTATATAAAGTAGAAAGTCTAACTAATTATTCTAGTAGTAGTTAATAAATAGACGTAGACACTAATTAAGATATTAATTAATAATCTCTATATTTCTATTAGTTTATAGGTAGTATATAGTAGAAAGCTTCTACTTAATTTTTATAAGCTAATAGAGCTTATCTATAAAGATAGAGGTAAACTATAGGCTATAATCTAATATAATAGATCTAGAAGAACTATATATACGCTAGATATATTAGTAATATAGCTCTACTATACGTTAAGCTATAATTTTCTTATAGTAGAGTAGAGAGAAGCTTTACTTACTTAGCTAATTTATAATAACGTATACGTAGTTAAATTCTTTCTTATTAGAGAGAAAGCTCTTAAAATCTATAGAGATGTTCTACTAAGCCCTCTTAGAGATAGGTAGAGGCTTTAGAAGACTTAGCGTTTTATTCTATAGAGTATAGCTCTAGTAATAAGCCTTATATACTACTACGTACGTATTAATATCTTCTTATATATCTAGCTAGTAATATTAATCTTATAGTAACTAGATAGTTTTTCTTTATTCTAGGTAAGTAGTTACTTAAGTAGTATATATAGCGCGTATTAGGTGTAAGAGCTAGGTTTGTAGTCTCTACTACTATAAGCGCCTCTAAAACACCTAGCTAGGTAAGTTAGCTATAGGCAGCACTATCTCTACAAGCTATAAGAATAAAGAGTGCTAGTAGAGTAGGTTAGGTTAAATTTAGCTATCTAAAGGTAAGAAGTAGAAGAATACTCTAA